>NW_027490430.1:0-304802 GCF_050948175.1 Xylocopa sonorina | reverse complement strand
CGAGGAATACATAACACTTCGCAAATCATATTCTATCTTATCATGAAACATAGAAATGCGATGCGATATCGCGATTTCAGAAGCATTAGAACCCTATTGCTACGATACGTAGACATCTGCAAAAGCTATTTCCTTGCTAGGAAGTGTCGCATTTACATTCATTTGAAGTGTAGACGAGGAATACATAACACTTCGCAAATCATATTATATCTTACCATGAAACATAGAAATGTGATGCGATATCGCGTTTTAAGAAGCATTAGTAATCTATTGCTACGATTCGTAAAAATCTGCAAACGCTATTTCTTTGCAAGGAAGTGTCGCATTTACATTCATATGAAGTGTAGACGAGGAATACATAACACTTCGCAAATCATATTATATCTTATCATGAAACATAGAAATGCGATGCGATATCGCGATTTAAGAAGCATTAGAACCCTATTGCTACGATACGTAGACATCTGCAAAAGCTATTTCCTTGCTAGGAAGTGTCGCATTTACATTCATTTGAAGTGTAGACGAGGAATACATAACACTTCGCAAATCATATTATATCTTACCATGAAACATAGAAATGAGATACGATATCGCGTTGTAAGAATCATAAGAACACTATTGCTACGATACGTAGACATATGCAAACGCTATTTCCTACCAAGGAAGTGTCGCATTTACATTCATATGAAGTGTAGACGAGGAATACATAACACTTCGCAAACCATATTCTATCTTACCATGAAACATAGAAATGAGATACGATATCGCGTTGTAAGAATCATAAGAACACTATTGCTACGATACGTAGACATCTGCAAACGCTATTTCCTACAAAGGAAGTGTCGCATTTACATTCATATGAAGTGTAGACGAGGAATACATAACACTTCGCAAATCATATTACATCTTACCATGAAACATAGAAATGAGATGCGATATCGCGTCTTAAGAAGCATTAGAACTCTATTGCTACGATACGTAGACATCTGCAAACGCTATTTCTTTGCAAGGAAGTGTCGCATTTACATTCATTTGAAGTGTAGACGAGGAATACATAACACTTCGCAAATCATATTATATCTTACCATGAAACATAGAAATGAGATGCCATATCGCGTTTTAAGAAGCATTAGAACCCTATCGCTACGATAGGTAGTCATCTGCAAACGCTATTTCCTAGCAAGGAAATGTCGCATTTACATTCATTTGAAGTGTAGACGAGGAATACATTACACTTCGCAAATCATATTATATCCTACCATGAAACATAGAAATGAGATGCGATATCGCTTTTTAAGAAGCATTAGAAATCTATTGCTACGATTCGTAGACATCTGCAAACGCTATTTCTTTGCAAGGAAGTGTCGCATTTACATTCATTTGAAGTGTAGACGAGGAATACATAACACTTCGCAAATCATATTATATCTTACCATGAAACATAGAAATGAGAAACGATATCGCGCTGTAAGAATCATAAGAACACTATTGCTACGATACGTAGACATATGCAAACGCTATTTCCTACCAAGGAAGTGTCGCATTTACATTCATATGAAGTGTAGACGAGGAATACATAACACTTCGCAAATCATATTCTATCTTACCATGAAACATAGAAATGAGATACGATATCGCGTTGTAAGAATCATAAGAACACTATTGCTACGATACGTAGACATCTGCAAACGCTATTTCCTTTCAAGGAAGTGTCGCATTTACATTCATTTGAAGTGTAGACGAGGAATACATCACGCTTCGCAAATCATATTATATCTTACCATGAAACATAGAAATGAGATGCGATATTGTGTTTTGAGAAGCATTAGAACTCTATCGCTGCGATACCTAGACATCTGCAGACGCTACTTCTTTGCAAGGAAGTGTCGCATTTACATTCATTTGAAGTGTGGACGAGGAATACATAACACTTCGCAAATCATATTATATCTTACCATGAAACATAGAAATGTGATGCGATATCGCGTTTTAAGAAGCATTAGTAATCTATTGCTACGATTCGTAAAAATCTGCAAACGCTATTTCTTTGCAAGGAAGTGTCGCATTTATATTCATATGAAGTGTAGACGAGGAATACAAAACACTTCGCAAATCATATTATATCTTATCATGAAACATAGAAATGCGATGCGATATCGCGATTTAAGAAGCATTAGAACCCTATTGCTACGATACGTAGACATCTGCAAAAGCTATTTCCTTGCTAGGAAGTGTCGCATTTACATTCATTTGAAGTGTAGACGAGGAATACATAACACTTCGCAAATCATATTATATCTTACCATGAAACATAGAAATGAGATACGATATCGCGTTGTAAGAATCATAAGAACACTATTGCTACGATACGTAGACATCTGCAAACGCTATTTCCTACCAAGGAAGTGTCGCATTTACATTCATATGAAGTGTAGACGAGGAATACATAACACTTCGCAAATCATATTATATCTTACCATGAAACATAGAAATGTGATGCGATATCGCGTTTTAAGAAGCATTAGAACTCTATTGCTACGATAGGTAGACATCTGCAAACGCTATTTCCTAGCAAGGAAATGTCGCATTTACATTCATTTCAAGTGTAGACGAGGAATACATTACACTTCGCAAATCATATTATATCCTACCATGAAACATAGAAATGAGATGCGATATCGCGTTTTAAGAAGCATTAGAAATCTATTGCTACGATTCGTAGACATCTGCAAACGCTATTTCTTTGCAAGGATGTGTCGCATTTACATTCATTTGAAGTGTAGACGAGGAATACATAACACTTCGCAAATCATATTCTATCGTATCATGAAACATAGAAATGCGTTGCGATATCGCGTTTTAAGAAGCATTAGAACCCTATTGCTACGATACGTAGACATCTGCAAAAGCTATTTCCTTGCTAGGAAGTGTCGCATTTACATTCATTTGAAGTGTAGACGAGGAATACATAACACTTCGCAAATCATATTATATCTTACCATGAAACATAGAAATGTGATGCGATATCGCGTTTTAAGAAGCATTAGAACTCTATTGCTACGATAGGTAGACATCTGCAAACGCTATTTCCTAGCAAGGAAATGTCGCATTTACATTCATTTGAAGTGTAGACGAGGAATACATTACACTTCGCAAATCATATTATATCCTACCATGAAACATAGAAATGAGATGCGATATCGCGTTTTAGGAAGCATTAGAAATCTATTGCTACGATTCGTAAACATCTGCAAACGCTATTTCTTTGCAACGAAGTGTCGCATTTACATTCATTTGAAGTGTAGACGAGGAATACATAACACTTCGCAAATCATATTTTATCTTACCATGAAACATAGAAATGCGATGCGATATCGCGTTTTAAGAAGTATTAGAACCCTATTGCTACGATACGTAGACATTTGCAAACGCTATTTCCTTGCAAGGAAGTGTCGCATTTACATTCATTTGAAGTGTAGACGAGGAATACATAACACTTCGCAAATCATATTACATCTTACCATGAAACATAGAAATGAGATGCGATATCGCGTCTTAAGCAGCATTAGAACTCTATTGCTACGATACGTAGACATCTCTAAACGCTATTTCTTTGCAAGGAAGTGTCGCATTTACATTCATTTGAAGTGTAGACGAGGAATACATAACACTTCGCAAATCATATTATATCTTTCCATGCAACATAGAAATGAGATGCCATATCGCGTTTTTAGAAGCATTAGAACTCTATTGCTACGATACCTAGACATCTGCAAACGCTATTTCCTTGCAAGGAAGTGTCGCATTTACATTCATTTGAATCGTAGACGAGGAATGCATAACACTTCGCAATGAATATTATATATTATCATGAATCATGAAATGAGATGCAATATCTCGTTTTAAGAAGCATTTGAACTCTATTGCTACGATACCTAGACATCTGCAGACGCTATTTCCTAGCGAGGAAGTGTCGCATTTACATTCATTTGAAGTGTAGACGAGGAATACATTACACTTCGCAAATCATATTATATCCTACCATGTAACATAGAAATGAGATGCGATATCGCATTTTAAGAAGCATTAGAAATCTATTGCTACGATACGTAGACATCTGCAAACGCTATTTCTTTGCAAGGAAGTGTCGCATTTACATTCATTTGAAGTGTAGACGTGGAATACACACACTTCGCAAATCATATTATATCTTACCATGAAACATAGAAATGAGATGCGATATCGCGTTTTAATAAGCATTAGAACTCTACTGCTACGATAGGTAGACATCTGCAAACGCTATTTCCTTTCAAGGAAGTGTCGCATTTACATTCATTTGAAGTGTAGACGAGGAATACATCACGCTTCGCAAATCATATTATATCTTACCATGAAACATAGAAATGAGATGCGATATTGTGTTTTGAGAAGCATTAGAACACTATCGCTGCGATACCTAGACATCTGCAGACGCTATTTCCTTGCAAGGATGTGTCGCATTTACATTCATTTGAAGTGAAGACGAGGAGTACATAACACTTCGCAAATCATATTATATCTTACCATGAAGCATAGAAATGAGATGCGATATCGCGTTTTAAGAAGCATTAGAAATCTATTGCTACGATACGTAGACATCTGAAAACGCTATTTCTTTGCAAGGAAGTGTCGCATTTACATTCATTTGAAGTGTAGACCAGGAATACATAACACTTCGCAAATCATATTCTATCTTACCATGAAACATAGAAATGAGATGGGATATCGCGTTTTAAGAAGCATCAGATTTCTATTGCTACGACAGGTAGACATCTGCAAACGCTATTTCCTACCAAGGATGTGTCGCATTTACATTCACATGAAGTGTAGACGAGGAATACATTACACTTCGCAAATCATATTATATCTTACCATGAAACATAGAAATGAGATGCCATATCGCGTTTTAAGAAGCATTAGAACCCTATTGCTACGATAGGTAGACATCTGCAAACGCTATTTCCTAGCAAGGAAATGTCGCATTTACATTCATTTGAAGTGTAGACGAGGAATACATTACACTTCGCAAATCATATTATATCCTACCATGAAACATAGAAATGTGATTGCGATATCGCGTTTTAAGAAGCATTAGTAATCTATTGCTACGATTCGTAAAAATCTGCAAACGCTATTTCTTTGCAAGGAAGTGTCGCATTTACATTCATATGAAGTGTAGACGAGGAATACATAACACTTCGCAAATCATATTATATCTTATCATGAAACATAGAAATGCGATGCGATATCGCGATTTAAGAAGCATTAGAACCCTATTGCTACGATACGTAGACATCTGCAAAAGCTATTTCCTTGCTAGGAAGTGTCGCATTTACATTCATTTGAAGTGTAGACGAGGAATACATAACACTTCGCAAATCATATTATATCTTACCATGAAACATAGAAATGAGATACGATATCGCGTTGTAAGAATCATAAGAACACTATTGCTACGATACGTAGACATATGCAAACGCTATTTCCTACCAAGGAAGTGTCGCATTTACATTCATATGAAGTGTAGACGAGGAATACATAACACTTCGCAAACCATATTCTATCTTACCATGAAACATAGAAATGAGATACGATATCGCGTTGTAAGAATCATAAGAACACTATTGCTACGATACGTAGACATCTGCAAACGCTATTTCCTACAAAGGAAGTGTCGCATTTACACTCATATGAAGTGTAGACGAGGAATACATAACACTTCGCAAATCATATTACATCTTACCATGAAACATAGAAATGAGATGCGATATCGCGTCCTAAGAAGCATTAGAACTCTATTGCTACGATACGTAGACATCTGCAAACGCTATTTCTTTGCAAGGAAGTGTCGCATTTACATTCATTTGAAGTGTAGACGAGGAATACATAACACTTCGCAAATCATATTATATCTTACCATGAAACATAGAAATGAGATGCCATATCGCGTTTTAAGAAGCATTAGAACCCTATCGCTACGATAGGTAGTCATCTGCAAACGCTATTTCCTAGCAAGGAAATGTCGCATTTACATTCATTTGAAGTGTAGACGAGGAATACATTACACTTCGCAAATCATATTATATCCTACCATGAAACATAGAAATGAGATGCGATATCGCTTTTTAAGAAGCATTAGAAATCTATTGCTACGATTCGTAGACATCTGCAAACGCTATTTCTTTGCAAGGAAGTGTCGCATTTACATTCATTTGAAGTGTAGACGAGGAATACATAACACTTCGCAAATCATATTATATCTTACCATGAAACATAGAAATGAGAAACGATATCGCGCTGTAAGAATCATAAGAACACTATTGCTACGATACGTAGACATATGCAAACGCTATTTCCTACCAAGGAAGTGTCGCATTTACATTCATATGAAGTGTAGACGAGGAATACATAACACTTCGCAAATCATATTCTATCTTACCATGAAACATAGAAATGAGATACGATATCGCGTTGTAAGAATCATAAGAACACTATTGCTACGATACGTAGACATCTGCAAACGCTATTTCCTTTCAAGGAAGTGTCGCATTTACATTCATTTGAAGTGTAGACGAGGAATACATCACGCTTCGCAAATCATATTATATCTTACCATGAAACATAGAAATGAGATGCGATATTGTGTTTTGAGAAGCATTAGAACTCTATCGCTGCGATACCTAGACATCTGCAGACGCTACTTCTTTGCAAGGAAGTGTCGCATTTACATTCATTTGAAGTGTGGACGAGGAATACATAACACTTCGCAAATCATATTATATCTTACCATGAAACATAGAAATGTGATGCGATATCGCGTTTTAAGAAGCATTAGTAATCTATTGCTACGATTCGTAAAAATCTGCAAACGCTATTTCTTTGCAAGGAAGTGTCGCATTTATATTCATATGAAGTGTAGACGAGGAATACAAAACACTTCGCAAATCATATTATATCTTATCATGAAACATAGAAATGCGATGCGATATCGCGATTTAAGAAGCATTAGAACCCTATTGCTACGATACGTAGACATCTGCAAAAGCTATTTCCTTGCTAGGAAGTGTCGCATTTACATTCATTTGAAGTGTAGACGAGGAATACATAACACTTCGCAAATCATATTATATCTTACCATGAAACATAGAAATGAGATACGATATCGCGTTGTAAGAATCATAAGAACACTATTGCTACGATACGTAGACATCTGCAAACGCTATTTCCTACCAAGGAAGTGTCGCATTTACATTCATATGAAGTGTAGACGAGGAATACATAACACTTCGCAAATCATATTATATCTTACCATGAAACATAGAAATGTGATGCGATATCGCGTTTTAAGAAGCATTAGAACTCTATTGCTACGATAGGTAGACATCTGCAAACGCTATTTCCTAGCAAGGAAATGTCGCATTTACATTCATTTGAAGTGTAGACGAGGAATACATTACACTTCGCAAATCATATTATATCCTACCATGAAACATAGAAATGAGATGCGATATCGCGTTTTAAGAAGCATTAGAAATCTATTGCTACGATTCGTAGACATCTGCAAACGCTATTTCTTTGCAAGGATGTGTCGCATTTACATTCATTTGAAGTGTAGACGAGGAATACATAACACTTCGCAAATCATATTCTATCGTATCATGAAACATAGAAATGCGTTGCGATATCGCGTTTTAAGAAGCATTAGAACCCTATTGCTACGATACGTAGACATCTGCAAAAGCTATTTCCTTGCTAGGAAGTGTCGCATTTACATTCATTTGAAGTGTAGACGAGGAATACATAACACTTCGCAAATCATATTATATCTTACCATGAAACATAGAAATGTGATGCGATATCGCGTTTTAAGAAGCATTAGAACTCTATTGCTACGATAGGTAGACATCTGCAAACGCTATTTCCTAGCAAGGAAATGTCGCATTTACATTCATTTGAAGTGTAGACGAGGAATACATTACACTTCGCAAATCATATTATATCCTACCATGAAACATAGAAATGAGATGCGATATCGCGTTTTAGGAAGCATTAGAAATCTATTGCTACGATTCGTAAACATCTGCAAACGCTATTTCTTTGCAACGAAGTGTCGCATTTACATTCATTTGAAGTGTAGACGAGGAATACATAACACTTCGCAAATCATATTTTATCTTACCATGAAACATAGAAATGCGATGCGATATCGCGTTTTAAGAAGTATTAGAACCCTATTGCTACGATACGTAGACATTTGCAAACGCTATTTCCTTGCAAGGAAGTGTCGCATTTACATTCATTTGAAGTGTAGACGAGGAATACATAACACTTCGCAAATCATATTACATCTTACCATGAAACATAGAAATGAGATGCGATATCGCGTCTTAAGCAGCATTAGAACTCTATTGCTACGATACGTAGACATCTCTAAACGCTATTTCTTTGCAAGGAAGTGTCGCATTTACATTCATTTGAAGTGTAGACGAGGAATACATAACACTTCGCAAATCATATTATATCTTTCCATGCAACATAGAAATGAGATGCCATATCGCGTTTTTAGAAGCATTAGAACTCTATTGCTACGATACCTAGACATCTGCAAACGCTATTTCCTTGCAAGGAAGTGTCGCATTTACATTCATTTGAATCGTAGACGAGGAATGCATAACACTTCGCAATGAATATTATATATTATCATGAATCATGAAATGAGATGCAATATCTCGTTTTAAGAAGCATTTGAACTCTATTGCTACGATACCTAGACATCTGCAGACGCTATTTCCTAGCGAGGAAGTGTCGCATTTACATTCATTTGAAGTGTAGACGAGGAATACATTACACTTCGCAAATCATATTATATCCTACCATGTAACATAGAAATGAGATGCGATATCGCATTTTAAGAAGCATTAGAAATCTATTGCTACGATACGTAGACATCTGCAAACGCTATTTCTTTGCAAGGAAGTGTCGCATTTACATTCATTTGAAGTGTAGACGTGGAATACACACACTTCGCAAATCATATTATATCTTACCATGAAACATAGAAATGAGATGCGATATCGCGTTTTAATAAGCATTAGAACTCTACTGCTACGATAGGTAGACATCTGCAAACGCTATTTCCTTTCAAGGAAGTGTCGCATTTACATTCATTTGAAGTGTAGACGAGGAATACATCACGCTTCGCAAATCATATTATATCTTACCATGAAACATAGAAATGAGATGCGATATTGTGTTTTGAGAAGCATTAGAACACTATCGCTGCGATACCTAGACATCTGCAGACGCTATTTCCTTGCAAGGATGTGTCGCATTTACATTCATTTGAAGTGAAGACGAGGAGTACATAACACTTCGCAAATCATATTATATCTTACCATGAAGCATAGAAATGAGATGCGATATCGCGTTTTAAGAAGCATTAGAAATCTATTGCTACGATACGTAGACATCTGAAAACGCTATTTCTTTGCAAGGAAGTGTCGCATTTACATTCATTTGAAGTGTAGACCAGGAATACATAACACTTCGCAAATCATATTCTATCTTACCATGAAACATAGAAATGAGATGGGATATCGCGTTTTAAGAAGCATCAGATTTCTATTGCTACGACAGGTAGACATCTGCAAACGCTATTTCCTACCAAGGATGTGTCGCATTTACATTCACATGAAGTGTAGACGAGGAATACATTACACTTCGCAAATCATATTATATCTTACCATGAAACATAGAAATGAGATGCCATATCGCGTTTTAAGAAGCATTAGAACCCTATTGCTACGATAGGTAGACATCTGCAAACGCTATTTCCTAGCAAGGAAATGTCGCATTTACATTCATTTGAAGTGTAGACGAGGAATACATTACACTTCGCAAATCATATTATATCCTACCATGAAACATAGAAATGTGATTGCGATATCGCGTTTTAAGAAGCATTAGTAATCTATTGCTACGATTCGTAAAAATCTGCAAACGCTATTTCTTTGCAAGGAAGTGTCGCATTTACATTCATTTCAAGTGTAGACGAGGAATACATAACACTTCGCAAATCATATTCTATCTTACCATGAAACATAGTAATGCGATGCAATATCGCGTTTTAAGAAGCATTACATAACTATTGCTACGATACGTAGACATCTGCAAACGCTACTTCCTACCAAGGAAGTGTCGCATTTACATTCATATGAAGTGTAGACGAGGAATACATAACACTTCGCAAATCATATTATATCTAACCATGAAACATAGAAATGAGATTGCGATATCGCGTTTTAAGAAGCATTAGAACCCTATTGCTACGATAGGTAGACATCTGCAAACGCTATTTCCTAGCAAGGAAATGTCGCATTTACATTCATTTGAAGTGTAGACGAGGAATACATAACACTTCGCAAATCATATTACATCTTACCATGAAACATAGGAATGAGATGCGATATCGCGTCTTAAAAAGCATTAGAACTCTATTGCTACGATACGTAGACATCTGCAAACGCTATGTTTCTGCAATGAAGTGTCGCATTTACATTCATTTGAAGTGTAGACGAGGAATACATAACACTTCGCAAATCATATTATATCTTTCCATGAAACATAGAAATGAGATGCCATATCGCGTTTTTAGAAGCATTAGAACTCTATTGCTACGATACCTAGACATCTGCAAACGCTATTTCCTTGCAAGGAAGTGTCGCATTTACATTCATTTGAGTCGTAGACGAGGAATGCATAACACCTCGCAATGAATATTATATATTATCATGAAACATGAATATGAGATGCAATATCTCGTTTTAAGAAGCATTTGAACTCTATTGCTACGATACCTAGACATCTGCAAACGCTATTTCTTTGCAAGGAAGTGTCGCATTTACATTCATTTGAAGTGTAGACGTGGAATACACACACTTCGCAAATCATATTATATCTTACCATGAAACATAGAAATGAGATGCGATATCGCGTTTTAATAAGCATTAGAACTCTACTGCTACGACAGGTAGACATCTGCAAGCGCTATTTCCTTTCAAGGAAGTGTCGCATTTACTTTCATTTGAAGTGTAGACGAGGAATACATAACACCTCGCAAATCATATTATATCTTACCATGAAACATAGAAATGAGATGCGATATCGCGTTTTAAGAAGCATTAGAACCCTATTGCTACGATAGGTAGACATCTGCAAACGCTATTTCCTAGCAAGGAAATGTCGCATTTATATTCATTTGAAGTGTAGACGAGGAATACATTACACTTCGCAAATCATATTATATCCTACCATGAAACATAGAAATGAGATGCGATATCGCGTTTTAAGAAGCATTAGAAATCTATTGCTACGATATGTAGACATCTGCAAACGCTATTTCTTTGCAAGGAAGTGTCTCATTTACATTCATTTGAAGTGTAGACGAGGAATACATAACACTTCGCAAATCATATTCTATCTTACCATGAAACATAGAAATGCGATGCGATATCGCGTTTTAAGAAGCATTAGAACCCTATTGCTAAGATACGTGGACATCTGCAAACGCTATTTCCTTGCTAGGAAGTGTCGCATTTACACTCATTTGATGTGTAGCCGAGGAATACATAACACTTCGCAAATCATATTATATCTTACCATGAAACACAGAAATGAGATGCGATATCGCGTTTTAAGAATCATAAGAACTCTATAGCTACGATACGCAGAAATCTGCAAACGCTATTTCCTTGCAAGGAAGTGTCGCATTTACATTCATTTGAAGTGTAAACGAGGAATACATAACACTTCGCACATCATATTATATCTTACCATGAAACATAGAAATGAGATGCGATATCGCGTTTTAAGAAGCATTAGAAATCTATTGCTACGATACGTAGACATCTGCAAACGCTATTTCCTTGCAAGGAAGTGTCGCATTTACATTCATTTGAAGTGTAGACGAGGAATACATAACACTTCGCAAATCATATTATATCTTACCATGAAACATAGAATTGAGATCGATATCGCGTTTTAAGAATCATAAGAACTCCTTTGCTACGATACGTAGACATCTGCAAACGCTATTTCCTTGCAAGGAAGTGTCGCATTTACATTCATTTGAAGTGTAGACGAGGAATACATAACACTTCGCAAATCATATTATATCTTACCATGAAGCATAGAAATGAGATGCGATATTGCGTTTTAAGAAGCATTAGAACACTATTGCTACGATACGTAGACATCTGCAAACGCTATTTCCTTGCTAGGAAGTGTCGCATTTACATTCATCTGAAGTGTAGACGAAGAATATATAACACTTCGCGAATCGTATTATATCTTACCATGAAACATAGAAATGAGATGCGATATCGCGTTTTAAGAAGCATTAGAACCCTATTGCTACGATAGGTAGACATTTGCAAACGCTATTTCCTAGCAAGGAAATGTCGCATTTACATTCATTTGAAGTGTAGACGAGGAATACATTACACTTCGCAAATCATATTATATCCTACCATGAAACAAAGAAATGTGATGCGATATCGCGTTTTAAGAAGCATTAGAAATCTATTGCTACGATTCGTAAAAATCTGCAAACGCTATTTCTTTGCAAGGAAGTGTCGCATTTACATTCATTTGAAGTGTAGACGAGGAATACATAACACTTCGCAAATCATATTATATCTTACCACGAAACATAGAAATGAGATGCCATATCGCGTTTTAAGAAGCATTAGAACCCTATTGCTACGATAGGTAGACATCTGCAAACGCTATTTCCTAGCAAGGAAATGTCGCATTTACATTCATTTGTAGTGTAGACGAGGAATACATTACACTTCGCAAATCATATTATATCTTACCATGAAACATAGAAATGACATACGATATCGCGTTGTAAGAATCATAAGAACACTATTGCTACGATACGTAGACATCTGCAAACGCTATTTCCTACCAAGGAAGTGCCGCATTTACATTCATATGAAGTGTAGACGAGGAATACATAACACTTCGCAAATCATATTATATCTTTCCATGAAACATAGAAATGAGATGCCATATCGCGTTTTTCGAAGCATTAGAACTCTATTGCTACGATACCTAGACATCTGCAACCGCTATTTCCTTGCAAGGAAGTGTCGCATTTACATTCATTTGAAGTGTAGACGAGGAATACATAACACTTCGCGAATCATATTATATCTTACCATGAAACATAGAAGTGAGATGCGATATCGCGTTTTGAGAATCATAAGAACTCTATTGCTACGATACGTAGACATCTGCAAACGCTATTTCCTTGCAAGGAAGTGTCACATTAACATTCATATGAAGTGTAGACGAGGAATACATAACACTTCGCAAATCATATTATATCTTACCATGAAACACAGAAATGAGATGCGATATCGCGTTTTAAGGATCATAAGAACTCTATAGCTACGATACGCAGAAATCTGCAAACGCTATTTCCTTGCAAGGAAGTGTCGCATTTACATTCATTTGAAGTGTAAACGAGGAATACATAACACTCGGCAAATCATATTATATCTTACCATGAAACATAGAAATGAGATGCGATATCGCGTTTTAAGAAGCATTAGAACTCTATTGCTACGATACGTAGACATCTGCAAACGCTATTTCTTTGCAAGGAAGTGTCGCATTTACATTCATTTGAAGTGTAGACGTGGAATACACACACTTCGCAAATCATATTATATCTTACCACGAAACATAGAAATGAGATGCGATATCGCGTTTTAATAAGCATTAGAACTCTACTGCTACGAAAGGTAGACATCTGCAAGCGCTATTTCCTTTCAAGGAAGTGTCGCATTTACATTCATTTGAAGTGTAGATGAGGAATACATAACACCTCGCAAATCATATTATATCTTACCAAGAAACATAGAAATGAGATGCGATATCGCGTTTTAGGAAGCATTAGAACCCTATTGCTACGATAGGTAGACATCTGCAAACGCTATTTCCTAGCAAGGAAATGTCGCATTTACATTCATTTGAAGTGTAGACGAGGAATACATTACACTTCGCAAATCATATTATATCCTACCATGAAACATAGAAATGAGATGCGATATCGCTTTTTAAGAAGCATTAGAAATCTATTGCTACGATTCGTAGACATCTGCAAACGCTATTTCTTTGCAAGGAAGTGTCGCATTTACATTCATTTGAAGTGTAGACGAGGAATACATAACACTTCGCAAATCATATTCTATGTTACCATGAAACATAGAAATGCGATGCGATATCGCATTTTAAGAAGCATTAGAACCCTATTGCTAAGATACGTGGACATCTGCAAAAGCTATTTCCTTGCTAGGAAGTGTCGCATTTACATTCATTTGAAGTGTAGACGAGGAAAACATAACACTTCGCAAATCATATTATATCTTACCATGAAACATAGAAATGAGATACGATATCGCGTTGTAAGAATCATAAGAACACTATTGCTACGATACGTAGACATCTGCAAACGCTATTTCTTTGCGAGGAAGTGTCGCATTTACATTCATTTGAAGTGTAGACGTGGAATACACACACTTCGCAAATCATATTATATCTTACCATGAAACATAGAAATGAGATGCGATATCGCGTTTTAATAAGCATTAGAACTCTACTGCTACGATAGGTAGACATCTGCAAACGCTATTTCCTTTCAAGAAAGTGTCGCATTTACATTCATTTGAAGTGTAGACGAGGAATACATCACGCTTCGCAAATCATATTATATCTTACCATGAAACATGGAAGTGAGATGCGATATCGCGTTTTGAGAATCATAAGAACTCTATTGCTACGATACGTAGACATCTGCAAACGCTATTTCCTTGCAAGGAAGTGTCACATTAACATTCATATGAAGTGTAGACGAGGAATACATAACACTTCGCAAATCATATTATATCTTACCATGAAACATGGAAATGAGATGCGATATCGCGTTTTAAGAAGCATTGGAACATTATTGCTACGATACGTAGACATCTGCAAACGCTATTTCCTTGCTAGGAAGTGTCGCATTTACACTCATTTGATGTGTAGACGAGGAATACATAACACTTCGCAAATCATATTATATCTTACCATGAAACATAGAAATGAGATGCGATATCGCGTTTTAAGTAGCATTAGAAATCTATCGCTACGATACCTAGACATCTGCAGACGATATTTCCTTGCAAGGAAGTGTCGCATTTACATTCATTTGAAGTGTAGACGAGGAATACATAACACTTCGCAAATCATATTATATCTTACCATGAACCATAGAAATGAGTTGCGATATCGCGTTTTGAGAATCATAAGAACTCTATTGCTACAATACGTAGACATCTGCAAACGCTATTTCCTAGCGAGGAAGTGTCGCATTCACACTTCGCAAATCATATTGTATCTTACCATGAAACATAGAAATGAGATGCTATATCGCGTTTTAAGAATCATAAGAACTCTATTGCTTCGATACGTAGACATCTGCAAACGCTATTTCCTTGGAAGGAAGTGTCGCATTTACATTCATTTGAATCGTAGACGAGGAATGCATAACACTTCGCAATGAATATTATATCTTATCATGAAACATAGATATGAGATGCAATATCTCGTTTTAAGAAGCATTTGAACTCTATTGCTACGATAGGTAGACATCTGCAAACGCTATTTCCTTGCAAGGAAGTGTCGCATTTACATTCATTTGAAATGTAGACGAGGAATACATGACACTTCGCAAATCATGTTATATCTTAACATGAAACATAGAAATGAGATGCGATATCGCGTTTTAAGAATCATAGGAACTCTATTGCTACGATACTTAGACATCTGCAAACGCTCTTTCCTTGCAAGGAAGTGTCGCATTAACATTCATATGAAGTGTAGACGAGGAATACATAACACTTCGCAAATCATATTATGACTTACCATGAAACATAGAAATGAGATGCGATATCGCGTTTTAAGAAGCATTAGAACTCTACTGCTACGATACGTAGACATCTGCAAACGCTATTTCCTTGCTAGGAAGTGTCGCATTTACATTCATTTGAAGTGTAGACGAGGAATACATAACACTTCGCAAATCATATTGTATCTTACCATGAAACATGGAAATGTGATGCGATATCGCGTTTTAAGAAGCATTAGAACACTATTGCTACGATACGTAGACATCTGCAAACGCTATTTCCTTGCTAGGAAGTGTCGCATTTACATTCATTTGAAGTGTAGACGAGGAATACATATCACTTCGCAAATCATATTGTATCTTACCATGAAACATAGAAATGAGATGCGAGATCGCGTTTTAAGAAGCATTAGATATCTATTTCTACGATACGTAGACATCTGCAAACGTTATTTCCTTGCAAGGTAGTGTCGCATTTACATTCATTTGAATCGTAGACGAGGAATGCATAACACTTTGCAATGAATATTATACCTTATCATTAAACATAGATATGAGATGCAATATCTCGTTTTAAGTAGCATTTGAACTCTATTGCTACGATACCTAGACATCAGCAGACGCTATTTCCTAGCAAATGAAGTGTCGCATTTACATTCATTTGAAGTGTAGACGAGAAATACATGACACTTCGCAAATCATATTATATCTTACCATGAAACATAGAATTGAGATGCGATATCGCGTTTTAAGAAGCATTAGAACTCTATTGCTACGATACCTAGACATCTGCACACGCTATTTCCTAGCAAGGAAGTGTCGCATTTACATTCATTTCAAGTGTAGACGAGGAATACATGACACTTCGAAAATCATATTATATCTTACAATGAAACATAGAAATGAGATGTGATATCGCGTTTTAAGTAGCATTAGAAATCTACTGCTACGATACGTAGACATCTGCAAACGCTATTTCCTAGCGAGGAAGTGTCGCATTTACATTCATTTGAAGTGTAGACGAGGAATACATAACACTTCGCAAATCATATTATATCTTACCATGAAACATAGAAATGAGATGCGATTCGTGTTTTAAGAAGCATTAGAATTCTATTGCTACGATAGGTAGACATCTGCAAACGCTATTTCCTTGCAAGGAAGTGTGGCATTAACATTCATTTGAAGTGTAAACGAGGAATACATAACACTTCGCAAATCATATTATATCTTACGATGAAACATGGAAATGTGATGCGATATCACGTTTTAAGAAGCATTAGAACACTATTGCTACGATACGTAGACATCTGCAAACGCTATTTCCTTGCTAGGAAGTGTCGCATTTACATTCATTTGAAGTGTAGACGAGGAATACATAACACATCGCAAATCATATTATATCTTACCATGAAACATAGAAATGAGATGCGATATCGCGTTTTAAGAAGCATTAGAACTCTATTGCTACGATACCTAGACATCTGCACACGCTATTTCCTAGCAAGGAAGTGACGCATTTACATTCATTTCAAGTGTAGACGAGGAATACATGACACTTCGAAAATCATATTATATCTTACAATGAAACATAGAAATGAGATGTGATATCGCGTTTTAAGAAGCATTAGAAATCTACTGCTACGATACGTAGACATCTGCAAACGCTATTTCCTAGCGAGGAAGTGTCGCATTTACATTCATTTGAAGTGTAGACGAGGAATACATAACACTTCGCAAATCATATTATATCTTACCATGAAACATAGAAATGAGATGCGATTCGTGTTTTAAGAAGCATTAGAATTCTATTGCTACGATAGGTAGACATCTGCAAACGCTATTTCCTTGCAAGGAAGTGTGGCATTAACATTCATTTGAAGTGTAAACGAGGAATACATAACACTTCGCAAATCATATTATATCTTACGATGAAACATGGAAATGTGATGCGATATCACGTTTTAAGAAGCATTAGAACACTATTGCTACGATACGTAGACATCTGCAAACGCTATTTCCTTGCTAGGAAGTGTCGCATTTACATTCATTTGAAGTGTAGACGAGGAATACATAACACATCGCAAATCATATTATATCTTACCATGAAACATAGAAATGAGATGCGATATCGCGTTTTAAGAAGCATTAGAACTCTATTGCTACGATACCTAGACATCTGCACACGCTATTTCCTAGCAAGGAAGTGACGCATTTACATTCATTTCAAGTGTAGACGAGGAATACATGACACTTCGAAAATCATATTATATCTTACAATGAAACATAGAAATGAGATGTGATATCGCGTTTTAAGAAGCATTAGAAATCTACTGCTACGATACGTAGACATCTGCAAACGCTATTTCCTAGCGAGGAAGTGTCGCATTTACATTCATTTGAAGTGTAGACGAGGAATACATAACACTTCGCAAATCATATTATATCTTACCATGAAACATAGAAATGAGATGCGATTCGTGTTTTAAGAAGCATTAGAATTCTATTGCTACGATAGGTAGACATCTGCAAACGCTATTTCCTTGCAAGGAAGTGTGGCATTAACATTCATTTGAAGTGTAAACGAGGAATACATAACACTTCGCAAATCATATTATATCTTACGATGAAACATGGAAATGTGATGCGATATCACGTTTTAAGAAGCATTAGAACACTATTGCTACGATACGTAGACATCTGCAAACGCTATTTCCTTGCTAGGAAGTGTCGCATTTACATTCATTTGAAGTGTAGACGAGGAATACTTAACACATCGCAAATCATATTATATCTTACCATGAAACATAGAAATGAGATGCGATATCGCGTTTTAAGAAGCATTAGAATTCTATTGCTACGATACGTAGACATCTGCAAACGCTATTTCCTTGCTAGGAAGTGTCGCATTTACACTCATTTGATGTGTAGACGAGGAATACATAACACTTCGCAAATCATATTATATCTTACCATGAAACACAGAAATGAGATGCGATATCGCGTTTTAAGAATCATAAGAACTCTATAGCTACGATACGCAGAAATCTGCAAACGCTATTTCCTTGCAAGGAAGTGTCGCATTTACATTCATTTGAAGTGTAAACGAGGAATACATAACACTTCGCAAATCATATTATATCTTACCATGAAACATAGAAATGAGATGCGATATCGCGTTTTAAGAAGCATTAGAAATCTATTGCTACGATACGTAGACATCTGCAAACGCTATTTCCTTGCAAGGAAGTGTCGCATTTACATTCATTTGAAGTGTAGACGAGGAATACATAACACTTCGCAAATCATATTATATCTTACCATGAAACATAGAAATGAGATGCGATATCGCGTTTTAAGTAGCATTAGAAATCTATCGCTACGATACCTAGACATCTGCAGACGATATTTCCTTGCAAGGAAGTGTCGCATTTACATTCATTTGAAGTGTAGACGAGGAATACATAACACTTCGCAAATCATATTATATCTTACCATGAACCATAGAAATGAGTTGCGATATCGCGTTTTAAGGATCATAAGAACTCTATTGCTACAATACGTAGACATCTGCAAACGCTATTTCCTAGCGAGGAAGTGTCGCATTCACACTTCGCAAATCATATTGTATCTTACCATGAAACATAGAAATGAGATGCTATATCGCGTTTTAAGAATCATAAGAACTCTATTGCTACGATACGTAGACATCTGCAAACGCTATTTCCTTGGAAGGAAGTGTCGCATTTACATTCATTTGAATCGTAGACGAGGAATGCATAACACTTCGCAATGAATATTATATCTTATCATGAAACATAGATATGAGATGCAATATCTCGTTTTAAGAAGCATTTGAACTCTATTGCTACGATAGGTAGACATCTGCAAACGCTATTTCCTTGCAAGGAAGTGTCGCATTTACATTCATTTGAAATGTAGACGAGGAATACATGACACTTCGCAAATCATGTTATATCTTAACATGAAACATAGAAATGAGATGCGATATCGCGTTTTAAGAATCATAGGAACTCTATTGCTACGATACTTAGACATCTGCAAACGCTCTTTCCTTGCAAGGAAGTGTCGCATTAACATTCATATGAAGTGTAGACGAGGAATACATAACACTTCGCAAATCATATTATGACTTACCATGAAACATAGAAATGAGATGCGATATCGCGTTTTAAGAAGCATTAGAACTCTACTGCTACGATACGTAGACATCTGCAAACGCTATTTCCTTGCTAGGAAGTGTCGCATTTACATTCATTTGAAGTGTAGACGAGGAATACATATCACTTCGCAAATCATATTGTATCTTACCATGAAACATAGAAATGAGATGCGAGATCGCGTTTTAAGAAGCATTAGATATCTATTTCTACGATACGTAGACATCTGCAAACGTTATTTCCTTGCAAGGTAGTGTCGCATTTACATTCATTTGAATCGTAGACGAGGAATGCATAACACTTTGCAATGAATATTATACCTTATCATTAAACATAGATATGAGATGCAATATCTCGTTTCAAGTAGCATTTGAACTCTATTGCTACGATACCTAGACATCAGCAGACGCTATTTCCTAGCAAATGAAGTGTCGCATTTACATTCATTTGAAGTGTAGACGAGAAATACATGACACTTCGCAAATCATATTATATCTTACCATGAAACATAGAATTGAGATGCGATATCGCGTTTTAAGAAGCATTAGAACTCTATTGCTACGATACCTAGACATCTGCACACGCTATTTCCTAGCAAGGAAGTGTCGCATTTACATTCATTTCAAGTGTAGACGAGGAATACATGACACTTCGAAAATCATATTATATCTTACAATGAAACATAGAAATGAGATGTGATATCGCGTTTTAAGTAGCATTAGAAATCTACTGCTACGATACGTAGACATCTGCAAACGCTATTTCCTAGCGAGGAAGTGTCGCATTTACATTCATTTGAAGTGTAGACGAGGAATACATAACACTTCGCAAATCATATTATATCTTACCATGAAACATAGAAATGAGATGCGATTCGTGTTTTAAGAAGCATTAGAATTCTATTGCTACGATAGGTAGACATCTGCAAACGCTATTTCCTTGCAAGGAAGTGTGGCATTAACATTCATTTGAAGTGTAAACGAGGAATACATAACACTTCGCAAATCATATTATATCTTACGATGAAACATGGAAATGTGATGCGATATCACGTTTTAAGAAGCATTAGAACACTATTGCTACGATACGTAGACATCTGCAAACGCTATTTCCTTGCTAGGAAGTGTCGCATTTACATTCATTTGAAGTGTAGACGAGGAATACATAACACATCGCAAATCATATTATATCTTACCGTGAAACATAGAAATGAGATGCGATATCGCGTTTTAAGAAGCATTAGAACTCTATTGCTACGATACCTAGACATCTGCACACGCTATTTCCTAGCAAGGAAGTGACGCATTTACATTCATTTCAAGTGTAGACGAGGAATACATGACACTTCGAAAATCATATTATATCTTACAATGAAACATAGAAATGAGATGTGATATCGCGTTTTAAGAAGCATTAGAAATCTACTGCTACGATACGTAGACATCTGCAAACGCTATTTCCTAGCGAGGAAGTGTCGCATTTACATTCATTTGAAGTGTAGACGAGGAATACATAACACTTCGCAAATCATATTATATCTTACCATGAAACATAGAAATGAGATGCGATTCGTGTTTTAAGAAGCATTAGAATTCTATTGCTACGATAGGTAGACATCTGCAAACGCTATTTCCTTGCAAGGAAGTGTGGCATTAACATTCATTTGAAGTGTAAACGAGGAATACATAACACTTCGCAAATCATATTATATCTTACGATGAAACATGGAAATGTGATGCGATATCACGTTTTAAGAAGCATTAGAACACTATTGCTACGATACGTAGACATCTGCAAACGCTATTTCCTTGCTAGGAAGTGTCGCATTTACATTCATTTGAAGTGTAGACAAGGAATACATAACACATCGCAAATCATATTTTATCTTACCATGAAACATAGAAATGAGATGCGATATCGCGTTTTAAGAAGCATTAGAACTCTATTGCTACGATACCTAGACATCTGCACACGCTATTTCCTAGCAAGGAAGTGACGCATTTACATTCATTTCAAGTGTAGACGAGGAATACATGACACTTCGAAAATCATATTATATCTTACAATGAAACATAGAAATGAGATGTGATATCGCGTTTTAAGAAGCATTAGAAATCTACTGCTACGATACGTAGACATCTGCAAACGCTATTTCCTAGCGAGGAAGTGTCGCATTTACATTCATTTGAAGTGTAGACGAGGAATACATAACACTTCGCAAATCATATTATATCTTACCATGAAACATAGAAATGAGATGCGATTCGTGTTTTAAGAAGCATTAGAATTCTATTGCTACGATAGGTAGACATCTGCAAACGCTATTTCCTTGCAAGGAAGTGTGGCATTAACATTCATTTGAAGTGTAAACGAGGAATACATAACACTTCGCAAATCATATTATATCTTACGATGAAACATGGAAATGTGATGCGATATCACGTTTTAAGAAGCATTAGAACACTATTGCTACGATACGTAGACATCTGCAAACGCTATTTCCTTGCTAGGAAGTGTCGCATTTACATTCATTTGAAGTGTAGACGAGGAATACATAACACATCGCAAATCATATTATATCTTACCATGAAACATAGAAATGAGATGCGATATCGCGTTTTAAGAAGCATTAGAACTCTATTGCTACGATACCTAGACATCTGCACACGCTATTTCCTAGCAAGGAAGTGACGCATTTACATTCATTTCAAGTGTAGACGAGGAATACATGACACTTCGAAAATCATATTATATCTTACAATGAAACATAGAAATGAGATGTGATATCGCGTTTTAAGAAGCATTAGAAATCTACTGCTACGATACGTAGACATCTGCAAACGCTATTTCCTAGCGAGGAAGTGTCGCATTTACATTCATTTGAAGTGTAGACGAGGAATACATAACACTTCGCAAATCATATTATATCTTACCATGAAACATAGAAATGAGATGCGATTCGTGTTTTAAGAAGCATTAGAATTCTATTGCTACGATAGGTAGACATCTGCAAACGCTATTTCCTTGCAAGGAAGTGTGGCATTAACATTCATTTGAAGTGTAAACGAGGAATACATAACACTTCGCAAATCATATTATATCTTACGATGAAACATGGAAATGTGATGCGATATCACGTTTTAAGAAGCATTAGAACACTATTGCTACGATACGTAGACATCTGCAAACGCTATTTCCTTGCTAGGAAGTGTCGCATTTACATTCATTTGAAGTGTAGACGAGGAATACTTAACACATCGCAAATCATATTATATCTTACCATGAAACATAGAAATGAGATGCGATATCGCGTTTTAAGAAGCATTAGAATTCTATTGCTACGATACGTAGACATCTGCAAACGCTATTTCCTTGCTAGGAAGTGTCGCATTTACACTCATTTGATGTGTAGACGAGGAATACATAACACTTCGCAAATCATATTATATCTTACCATGAAACACAGAAATGAGATGCGATATCGCGTTTTAAGAATCATAAGAACTCTATAGCTACGATACGCAGAAATCTGCAAACGCTATTTCCTTGCAAGGAAGTGTCGCATTTACATTCATTTGAAGTGTAAACGAGGAATACATAACACTTCGCAAATCATATTATATCTTACCATGAAACATAGAAATGAGATGCGATATCGCGTTTTAAGAAGCATTAGAAATCTATTGCTACGATACGTAGACATCTGCAAACGCTATTTCCTTGCAAGGAAGTGTCGCATTTACATTCATTTGAAGTGTAGACGAGGAATACATAACACTTCGCAAATCATATTATATCTTACCATGAAACATAGAAATGAGATGCGATATCGCGTTTTAAGTAGCATTAGAAATCTATCGCTACGATACCTAGACATCTGCAGACGATATTTCCTTGCAAGGAAGTGTCGCATTTACATTCATTTGAAGTGTAGACGAGGAATACATAACACTTCGCAAATCATATTATATCTTACCATGAACCATAGAAATGAGTTGCGATATCGCGTTTTAAGGATCATAAGAACTCTATTGCTACAATACGTAGACATCTGCAAACGCTATCTCCTAGCGAGGAAGTGTCGCATTCACACTTCGCAAATCATATTGTATCTTACCATGAAACATAGAAATGAGATGCTATATCGCGTTTTAAGAATCATAAGAACTCTATTGCTACGATACGTAGACATCTGCAAACGCTATTTCCTTGGAAGGAAGTGTCGCATTTACATTCATTTGAATCGTAGACGAGGAATGCATAACACTTCGCAATGAATATTATATCTTATCATGAAACATAGATATGAGATGCAATATCTCGTTTTAAGAAGCATTTGAACTCTATTGCTACGATAGGTAGACATCTGCAAACGCTATTTCCTTGCAAGGAAGTGTCGCATTTACATTCATTTGAAATGTAGACGAGGAATACATGACACTTCGCAAATCATGTTATATCTTAACATGAAACATAGAAATGAGATGCGATATCGCGTTTTAAGAATCATAGGAACTCTATTGCTACGATACTTAGACATCTGCAAACGCTCTTTCCTTGCAAGGAAGTGTCGCATTAACATTCATATGAAGTGTAGACGAGGAATACATAACACTTCGCAAATCATATTATGACTTACCATGAAACATAGAAATGAGATGCGATATCGCGTTTTAAGAAGCATTAGAACTCTACTGCTACGATACGTAGACATCTGCAAACGCTATTTCCTTGCTAGGAAGTGTCGCATTTACATTCATTTGAAGTGTAGACGAGGAATACATATCACTTCGCAAATCATATTGTATCTTACCATGAAACATAGAAATGAGATGCGAGATCGCGTTTTAAGAAGCATTAGATATCTATTTCTACGATACGTAGACATCTGCAAACGTTATTTCCTTGCAAGGTAGTGTCGCATTTACATTCATTTGAATCGTAGACGAGGAATGCATAACACTTTGCAATGAATATTATACCTTATCATTAAACATAGATATGAGATGCAATATCTCGTTTCAAGTAGCATTTGAACTCTATTGCTACGATACCTAGACATCAGCAGACGCTATTTCCTAGCAAATGAAGTGTCGCATTTACATTCATTTGAAGTGTAGACGAGAAATACATGACACTTCGCAAATCATATTATATCTTACCATGAAACATAGAAATGAGATGTGATATCGCGTTTTAAGAAGCATTAGAAATCTATTGCTACGATACGTAGACATCTGCAAACGCTATTTCCTTGCAAGGAAGAGTCGCATTTACATTCATTTGAAGTGTAGACGAGGAATACATAACACTTCGCAAATCATATTATATCTTACCATGAAACATAGAATTGAGATGCGATATCGCGTTTTAAGAATCATAAGAACTCCATTGCTACGATACGTAGACATCTGCAAACGCTATTTCCTTGCAAGGAAGAGTCGCATTTTCATTCATTTGAAGTGTAGACGAGGAATACATAACACTTCGCAAATCATATTATATCTTACCATGAAACATAGAATTGAGATGCGATATCGCGTTTTAAGAAGCATTAGAACTCTATTGCTACGATACCTAGACATCTGCACACGCTATTTCCTAGCAAGGAAGTGTCGCATTTACATTCATTTCAAGTGTAGACGAGGAATACATGACACTTCGAAAATCATATTATATCTTACAATGAAACATAGAAATGAGATGTGATATCGCGTTTTAAGAAGCATTAGAAATCTACTGCTACCATACGTAGACATCTGCAAACGCTATTTCCTAGCAAGGAAGTGTCGCATTTACATTCATTTGAAGTGTAGACGAGGAATACTTAACACTTCGCAAATCATATTATATCTTACCATGAAACATAGAAATGAGATGCGATTCGTGTTTTAAGAAGCATTAGAATTCTATTGCTACGATAGGTAGACATCTGCAAACGCTATTTCCTTGCAAGGAAGTGTGGCATTAACATTCATTTGAAGTGTAAACGAGGAATACATAACACTTCGCAAATCATATTATATCTTACGATGAAACATGGAAATGTGATGCGATATCACGTTTTAAGAAGCATTAGAACACTATTGCTACGATACGTAGACATCTGCAAACGCTATTTCCTTGCTAGGAAGTGTCGCATTTACATTCATTTGAAGTGTAGACGAGGAATACATAACACATCGCAAATCATATTATATCTTACCATGAAACATAGAAATGAGATGCGATATCGCGTTTTAAGAAGCATTAGAACTCTATTGCTACGATACCTAGACATCTGCACACGCTATTTCCTAGCGAGGAAGTGACGCATTTACATTCATTTGAAGTGTAGACGAGGAATACATAACACTTCGCAAATCATATTATATCTTACCATGAAACATAGAATTGAGATGCGATATCGCGTTTTAAGAATCATAAGAACTCTATTGCTACGATACGTAGACATCTGCAAACGCTATTTCCTTGGAAGGAAGTGTCGCATTTACATTCATTTGAATCGTAGACGAGGAATGCATAACACTTCGCAATGAATATTATATCTTATCATGAAACATAGATATGAGATGCAATATCTCGTTTTAAGAAGCATTTGAACTCTATTGCTACGATAGGTAGACATCTGCAAACGCTATTTCCTTGCAAGGAAGTGTCGCATTTACATTCATTTGAAATGTAGACGAGGAATACATGACACTTCGCAAATCATGTTATATCTTAACATGAAACATAGAAATGAGATGCGATATCGCGTTTTAAGAATCATAGGAACTCTATTGCTACGATACTTAGACATCTGCAAACGCTCTTTCCTTGCAAGGAAGTGTCGCATTAACATTCATATGAAGTGTAGACGAGGAATACATAACACTTCGCAAATCATATTATGACTTACCATGAAACATAGAAATGAGATGCGATATCGCGTTTTAAGAAGCATTAGAACTCTACTGCTACGATACGTAGACATCTGCAAACGCTATTTCCTTGCTAGGAAGTGTCGCATTTACATTCATTTGAAGTGTAGACGAGGAATACATATCACTTCGCAAATCATATTGTATCTTACCATGAAACATAGAAATGAGATGCGAGATCGCGTTTTAAGAAGCATTAGATATCTATTTCTACGATACGTAGACATCTGCAAACGTTATTTCCTTGCAAGGTAGTGTCGCATTTACATTCATTTGAATCGTAGACGAGGAATGCATAACACTTTGCAATGAATATTATACCTTATCATTAAACATAGATATGAGATGCAATATCTCGTTTCAAGTAGCATTTGAACTCTATTGCTACGATACCTAGACATCAGCAGACGCTATTTCCTAGCAAATGAAGTGTCGCATTTACATTCATTTGAAGTGTAGACGAGAAATACATGACACTTCGCAAATCATATTATATCTTACCATGAAACATAGAAATGAGATGTGATATCGCGTTTTAAGAAGCATTAGAAATCTATTGCTACGATACGTAGACATCTGCAAACGCTATTTCCTTGCAAGGAAGAGTCGCATTTACATTCATTTGAAGTGTAGACGAGGAATACATAACACTTCGCAAATCATATTATATCTTACCATGAAACATAGAATTGAGATGCGATATCGCGTTTTAAGAATCATAAGAACTCCATTGCTACGATACGTAGACATCTGCAAACGCTATTTCCTTGCAAGGAAGAGTCGCATTTTCATTCATTTGAAGTGTAGACGAGGAATACATAACACTTCGCAAATCATATTATATCTTACCATGAAACATAGAATTGAGATGCGATATCGCGTTTTAAGAAGCATTAGAACTCTATTGCTACGATACCTAGACATCTGCACACGCTATTTCCTAGCAAGGAAGTGTCGCATTTACATTCATTTCAAGTGTAGACGAGGAATACATGACACTTCGAAAATCATATTATATCTTACAATGAAACATAGAAATGAGATGTGATATCGCGTTTTAAGAAGCATTAGAAATCTACTGCTACCATACGTAGACATCTGCAAACGCTATTTCCTAGCAAGGAAGTGTCGCATTTACATTCATTTGAAGTGTAGACGAGGAATACTTAACACTTCGCAAATCATATTATATCTTACCATGAAACATAGAAATGAGATGCGATTCGTGTTTTAAGAAGCATTAGAATTCTATTGCTACGATAGGTAGACATCTGCAAACGCTATTTCCTTGCAAGGAAGTGTGGCATTAACATTCATTTGAAGTGTAAACGAGGAATACATAACACTTCGCAAATCATATTATATCTTACGATGAAACATGGAAATGTGATGCGATATCACGTTTTAAGAAGCATTAGAACACTATTGCTACGATACGTAGACATCTGCAAACGCTATTTCCTTGCTAGGAAGTGTCGCATTTACATTCATTTGAAGTGTAGACGAGGAATACATAACACATCGCAAATCATATTATATCTTACCATGAAACATAGAAATGAGATGCGATATCGCGTTTTAAGAAGCATTAGAACTCTATTGCTACGATACCTAGACATCTGCACACGCTATTTCCTAGCGAGGAAGTGACGCATTTACATTCATTTCAAGTGTAGACGAGGAATACATGACACTTCGAAAATCATATTATATCTTACAATGAAACATAGAAATTAGATGTGATATCGCGTTTTAAGAAGCATTAGAAATCTACTGCTACGATACGTAGACATCTGCAAACGCTATTTCCTAGCGAGGAAGTGTCGCATTTACATTCATTTGAAGTGTAGACGAGGAATACATAACACTTCGCAAATCATATTATATCTTACCATGAAACATAGAAATGAGATGCGATTCGTGTTTTAAGAAGCATTAGAATTCTATTGCTACGATAGGTAGACATCTGCAAACGCTATTTCCTTGCAAGGAAGTGTGGCATTAACATTCATTTGAAGTGTAAACGAGGAATACATAACACTTCGCAAATCATATTATATCTTACGATGAAACATGGAAATGTGATGCGATATCACGTTTTAAGAAGCATTAGAACACTATTGCTACGATACGTAGACATCTGCAAACGCTATTTCCTTGCTAGGAAGTGTCGCATTTACATTCATTTGAAGTGTAGACGAGGAATACATCACACTTCGCAAATCATATTACATCTTACCATGAAACATATAAATGAGACGCGATATTGTGTTTTGGGAAGCATTAGAACTCTATCGCTACGATACCTAGACATCTGCTGACGCTATTTCCTTTCAAGGAAGTGTCGCATTTACATTCATTTGAAGTGTAGACGAGGAGTACATAACACTTCGCAAATCATATTATATCTTACAATGAAACATAGAAATGAGATGCGATATCGCGTTTTAAGAAGCATTAGAACACTATTGCTACGATACGTAGACATCTGCAGACGCTATTTCCTAGCAAATGAAGTGTCGCATTTACATTCATTTGAAGTGTAGACGAGAAATACATGACACTTCGCAAATCATATTATATCTTACCATGAAACATAGAATTGAGATGCAATATCGCGTTTTAAGAAGCATTAGAACACTATTGCTACGATACCTAGACATCTGCAGACGCTATTTCCTAGCATGGAAGTGTCGCATTTACATTCATTTGAAGTGTAGACGAGGAATACATAACACTTCGCAAATCATATTATATCTTACCATGAACCATAGAAATGAGTTGCGATATCGCGTTTTAAGAATCATAAGAACCCTATTGCTACGATACGTAGACATCTGCAAACGCTATTTCCTCGCGAGGAAGTGTCGCATTCACATTCATTTGAAGTGTAGACGAGGAATACATATCACTTCGCAAACCATATTGTATCTTACCATGAAACATAGAAATGAGATGCGAGATCGCGTTTTAAGAAGCATTAGATATCTATTTCTACGATACGTAGACATCTGCAAACGTTATTTCCTTGCAAGGTAGTGTCGCATTTACATTCATTTGAATCGTAGACGAGGAATGCATAACACTTTGCAATGAATATTATACCTTCTCATTAAACATAGATATGAGATGCAATATCTCGTTTTAAGTAGCATTTGAACTCTATTGCTACGATACCTAGACATCAGCAGACGCTATTTCCTAGCAAATGAAGTGTCGCATTTACATTCATTTGAAGTGTAGACGAGAAATACATGATACTTCGCAAATCATATTATATCTTACCATGAAACATAGAAATGAGATGTGATATCGCGTTTTAAGAAGCATTAGAAATCTATTGCTACGATACGTAGACATCTGCAAACGCTATTTCCTTGCAAGGAAGAGTCGCATTTACATTCATTTGAAGTGTAGACGAGGAATACATAACACTTCGCAAATCATATTATATCTTACCATGAAACATAGAATTGAGATGCGATATCGCGTTTTAAGAATCATAAGAACTCCATTGCTACGATACGTAGACATCTGCAAACGCTATTTCCTTGCAAGGAAGAGTCGCATTTTCATTCATTTGAAGTGTAGACGAGGAATACATAACACTTCGCAAATCATATTATATCTTACCATGAAACATAGAATTGAGATGCGATATCGCGTTTTAAGAAGCATTAGAACTCTATTGCTACGATACCTAGACATCTGCACACGCTATTTCCTAGCAAGGAAGTGTCGCATTTACATTCATTTCAAGTGTAGACGAGGAATACATGACACTTCGAAAATCATATTATATCTTACAATGAAACATAGAAATGAGATGTGATATCGCGTTTTAAGAAGCATTAGAAATCAACTGCTACGATACGTAGACATCTGCAAACGCTATTTCCTAGCGAGGAAGTGTCGCATTTACATTCATTTGAAGTGTAGACGAGGAATACTTAACACTTCGCAAATCATATTATATCTTACCATGAAACATAGAAATGAGATGCGATTCGTGTTTTAAGAAGCATTAGAATTCTATTGCTACGATAGGTAGACATCTGCAAACGCTATTTCCTTGCAAGGAAGTGTGGCATTAACATTCATTTGAAGTGTAAACGAGGAATACATAACACTTCGCAAATCATATTATATCTTACGATGAAACATGGAAATGTGATGCGATATCACGTTTTAAGAAGCATTAGAACACTATTGCTACGATACGTAGATATCTGCAAACGCTATTTCCTTGCTAGGAAGTGTCGCATTTACATTCATTTGAAGTGTAGACGAGGAATACATAACACATCGCAAATCATATTATATCTTACCATGAAACATAGAAATGAGATGCGATATCGCGTTTTAAGAAGCATTAGAACTCTATTGCTACGATACCTAGACATCTGCACACGCTATTTCCTAGCAAGGAAGTGACGCATTTACATTCATTTCAAGTGTAGACGAGGAAAACATGACACTTCGCTAATCATGTTATATCTTAACATGAAACATAGAAATGAGATGCGATATCGCGTTTTAAGAAGCATTATAAATCTATTGCTACGATACGTAGACGTCTGCAAACGCTATTTCCTAGCAAGGAAGTGTCGCATTTACATTCATTTGAAGTGTAGGCGAGGAATACATAACACTTCGCAAATCATATTATATCTTACCATGAACCATAGAAATGACATGCGATATCGCGTTTTAAGAATCATAAGAACTCTATTGCTACGATACGTAGACATCTGCAAACGCTATTTCCTTGCAAGGAAGTGTCGCATTTACATTCATTTGAAGTGTAGACGAGGAATACATAACACTTCGCAAATCATATTATATCTTACCATGAAACATAGAAATGAGATGCGATATCGCGTTTTAAGAAGCCTTAGAACTCTATCGCTACGATACCTAGACGTCTGCAGACGCTATTTCCTAGCAAGGATGTGTCGCATTTACATTCATTTGAAGTGTAGACGAGGAATACATAACACTTCGCAAATCATACTATATCTTACCATGAACCATAGAAATGACATGCGATATCGCGTTTTAAGTATCATAAGAACTCTATTGCTACGATACGTAGACATCTGCAAACGCTATTTCCTTGCAAGGAAGTGTCGCATTTACATTCATTTGAAATGTAGACGAGGAATACATGACACTTCGTTAGTCATGTTATATCTTAACATGAAACATAGGAATGAGATGCGATATCGCGTTTTAAGAAGCATTATAAATCTATTGCTACGATACGTAGACGTCTGCAAACGCTATTTCCTTGCAAGGAAGTGTCGCATTTACATTCATTTGAAGTGTAGACGAGGAATACATAACACTTCGCACATCATATTATATCTTACCATGAAACATAGAAATGAGATGCGATATCGCGTTTTAAGAAGCCTTAGAACTCTATCGCTATGATACCTAGACATCTGCCGACGCTATTTCCTAGCACGGAAGTGTCGCATTTACATTCATTTGAAGTGTAGACGAGGAATACATAACACTTCGCAAATCATATTATATCTTACCATGAACCATAGAAATGACATGCGATATCGCGTTTTAAGAATCATAAGAACTCTATTGCTACGATACGTAGACATCTGCAAACGCTATTTCCTTGCAAGGAAGTGTCGCATTTACATTCATTTTGAAGTGTAGACGAGGAATACATAACACTTCGCAAATCATATTATATCTTACCATGAAACATAGAAATGAGATGCGATTCGTGTTTTAAGAAGCATTAGAATTCTATTGCTACGATAGGTAGACATCTGCAAACGCTATTTCCTTGCAAGGAAGTGTCGCATTTTCATTCATTTGAAGTGTAGACGAGGAATACATAGCACTTCGCAAATCATATTATATCTTACCATGAAACATAGATATGAGATGCAATATCTCGTTTTAAGTAGCATTTGATCTCTATTGCTACGATACCTAGACATCTGCAGACGCTATTTCCTAGCAAATGAAGTGTCGCATTTACATTCATTTGAAGTATAGACGAGGAATACATGACACTTCGCAAATCATATTATATCTTACCACGAAACATAGAATTGAGATGCGATATAGCGTTTTAAGAAGCATTAGAACACTATTGCTACGATACCTAGACATCTGCAGACGCTATTTCCTAGCATGGAAGTGTCGCATTTACATTCATTTGAAGTGTAGACGAGGAATACATGACACTTCGAAAATCATATTATATCTTACAATGAAACATAGAAATGAGATGTGATATCGCGTTTTAAGAAGCATTAGAAATCTATTGCTACGATACGTAGACATCTGCAAACGCTATTTCCTTGCAAGGAAGAGTAGCATTTACATTCATTTGAAGTGTAGACGAGGAATACATAACACTTCGCAAATCATATTATATCTTACCATGAAGCATAGAATTGAGAAGCGATATCGCGTTTTAAGAAGCATTAGAACTCTATTGCTACGATACCTAGACATCTGCACACGCTATTTCCTAGCAAGGAAGTGTCGCATTTACATTCATTTCAAGTGTAGACGAGGAATACATAACACTTCGCAAATCATACTATATCTTACCATGAACCATAGAAATGACATGCGATATCGCGTTTTAAGAATCATAAGAACTCTATTGCTACGATACGTAGACATCTGCAAACGCTACTTCCTTGCAAGGAAGTGTCGCATTTACATTCATTTGAAGTGTAGACGAGGAATACATAACACTTCGCAAATCATATTATATCTTACCATGAAACATAGAAATGAGATGCGATATCGCGTTTTAAGAAGCATTAGAACTCTATTGCTACGATACCTAGACATCTGCACACGCTATTTCCTAGCAAGGAAGTGTCGCATTTACATTCATTTCAAGTGTAGACGAGGAATACATAACACTTCGCAAATCATACTATATCTTACCATGAACCATAGAAATGACATGCGATATCGCGTTTTAAGAATCATAAGAACTCTATTGCTACGATACGTGGACATCTGCAAACGCTACTTCCTTGCAAGGAAGTGTCGCATTTACATTCATTTGAAGTGTAGACGAGGAATACATAACACTTCGCAAATCATATTATATCTTACCATGAAACATAGAAATGAGTTGCGATATCGCGTTTTAAAAAGCCTTAGAACTCTATCGCTACGATACCTAGACGTCTGCAGACGCTATTTCCTAGCAAGGATGTGTCGCATTTACATTCATTTGAAGTGTAGACGAGGAATACATAACACTTCGCAAATCATACTATATCTTACCATGAACCATAGAAATGACATGCGATATCGCGTTTTAAGTATCATAAGAATTCTATTGCTACGATACGTAGACATCTGCAAACGCTATTTCCTTGCAAGGAAGTGTCGCATTTACATTCATTTGAAATGTAGACGAGGAATACATGACACTTCGTTAGTCATGTTATATCTTAACATGAAACATAGGAATGAGATGCGATATCGCGTTTTAAGAAGCATTATAAATCTATTGCTACGATACGTAGACGTCTGCAAACGCTATTTCCTTGCAAGGAAGTGTCGCATTTACATTCATTTGAAGTGTAGACGAGGAATACATAACACTTCGCACATCATATTATATCTTACCATGAAACATGGAAATGAGATGCGATATCGCGTTTTAAGAAGCCTTAGAACTCTATTTCTGCGATAGGTAGACATCTGCAAACGCTATTTCCTTGCAAGGAAGTGTCGCACTTACATTCATTTGAAGTGTAGAGGAGGAATACATAACACTTCGCAAATCATACTATATCTTACCATGAACCATAGAAATGACATGCGATATCGCGTTTTAAGAATCATAAGAACTCTATTGCTACGATACGTAGACATCTGCAAGCGCTATTTCCTTGCAAGGAAGTGTCGCATTTACATTCATTTGAAGTGTAGACGAGGAATACATAACACTTCGCAAATCATATTGTATCTTACCATGAAACATAGAAATGAGATGCGATATCGCGTTTTAAGAAGCCTTAGAACTCTATCGCTACGATACCTAGACGTCTGCAGACGCTATTTCCTAGCAAGGATGTGTCGCATTTACATTCATTTGAAGTGTAGACGAGGAATACATAACACTTCGCAAATCATACTATATCTTACCATGAACCATAGAAATGACATGCGATATCGCGTTTTAAGTATCATAAGAATTCTATTGCTACGATACGTAGACATCTGCAAACGCTATTTCCTTGCAAGGAAGTGTCGCATTTACATTCATTTGAAATGTAGACGAGGAATACATGACACTTCGTTAGTCATGTTATATCTTAACATGAAACATAGGAATGAGATGCGATATCGCGTTTTAAGAAGCATTATAAATCTATTGCTACGATACGTAGACGTCTGCAAACGCTATTTCCTTGCAAGGAAGTGTCGCATTTACATTCATTTGAAGTGTAGACGAGGAATACATAACACTTCGCACATCATATTATATCTTACCATGAAACATGGAAATGAGATGCGATATCGCGTTTTAAGAAGCCTTAGAACTCTATTTCTGCGATAGGTAGACATCTGCAAACGCTATTTCCTTGCAAGGAAGTGTCGCACTTACATTCATTTGAAGTGTAGAGGAGGAATACATAACACTTCGCAAATCATACTATATCTTACCATGAACCATAGAAATGACATGCGATATCGCGTTTTAAGAATCATAAGAACTCTATTGCTGCGATACGTAGACATCTGCAAGCGCTATTTCCTTGCAAGGAAGTGTCGCATTTACATTCATTTGAAGTGTAGACGAGGAATACATAACACTTCGCAAATCATATTGTATCTTACCATGAAACATAGAAATGAGATGCGATATCGCGTTTTAAGAAGCCTTAGAACTCTATCGCTACGACACCTAGACGTCTGCAGGCGCTATTTCCTAGCAAGGATGTGTCGCATTTACATTCATTTGAAGTGTAGACGAGGAATACATAACACTTCGCAAATCATACTATATCTTACCATGAACCATAGAAATGACATGCGATATCGCGTTTTAAGAATCATAAGAACCCTATTGCTACGATACGTAGACATCTGCAAACGCTATTTCCTTGCAAGGAAGTGTCGCATTTACATTCATCTGAAATGTAGACGAGGAAAACATGACACTTCGCTAATCATGTTATATCTTAACATGAAACATAGAAATGAGATGCGATATCGCGTTTTAAGAAGCATTATAAATCTATTGCTACGATACGTAGACGTCTGCAAACGCTATTTCCTAGCAAGGAAGTGTCGCATTTACATTCATTTGAAGTGTAGACGAGGAATACATAACACTTCGCAAATCATATTATATCTTACCATGAACCATAGAAATGACATGCGATATCGCGTTTTAAGAATCATAAGAACTCTATTGCTACAATACGTAGACATCTGCAAACGCTATTTCCTTGCAAGGAAGTGTCGCATTTACATTCATTTGAAGTGTAGACGAGGAATACATAACACTTCGCAAATCATATTATATCTTACCATGAAACATAGAAATGAGATGCGATATCGCGTTTTAAGAAGCCTTAGAACTCTATCGCTACGATACCTAGACGTCTGCAGACGCTATTTCCTAGCAAGGATGTGTCGCATTTACATTCATTTGAAGTGTAGACGAGGAATACATAACACTTCGCAAATCATACTATATCTTACCATGAACCATAGAAATGACATGCGATATCGCGTTTTAAGTATCATAAGAACTCTATTGCTACGATACGTAGACATCTGCAAACGCTATTTCCTTGCAAGGAAGTGTCGCATTTACATTCATTTGAAATGTAGACGAGGAATACATGACACTTCGTTAGTCATGTTATATCTTAACATGAAACATAGGAATGAGATGCGATATCGCGTTTTAAGAAGCATTATAAATCTATTGCTACGATACGTAGACGTCTGCAAACGCTATTTCCTTGCAAGGAAGTGTCGCATTTACATTCATTTGAAGTGTAGACGAGGAATACATAACACTTCGCACATCATATTATATCTTACCATGAAACATAGAAATGAGATGCGATATCGCGTTTTAAGAAGCCTTAGAACTCTATCGCTATGATACCTAGACATCTGCCGACGCTATTTCCTAGCACGGAAGTGTCGCATTTACATTCATTTGAAGTGTAGACGAGGAATACATAACACTTCGCAAATCATATTATATCTTACCATGAACCATAGAAATGACATGCGATATCGCGTTTTAAGAATCATAAGAACTCTATTGCTACGATACGTAGACATCTGCAAACGCTATTTCCTTGCAAGGAAGTGTCGCATTTACATTCATTTTGAAGTGTAGACGAGGAATACATAACACTTCGCAAATCATATTATATCTTACCATGAAACATAGTAATGAGATGCGATTCGTGTTTTAAGAAGCATTAGAATTCTATTGCTACGATAGGTAGACATCTGCAAACGCTATTTCCTTGCAAGGAAGTGTCGCATTTTCATTCATTTGAAGTGTAGACGAGGAATACATAGCACTTCGCAAATCATATTATATCTTACCATGAAACATAGATATGAGATGCAATATCTCGTTTTAAGTAGCATTTGATCTCTATTGCTACGATACCTAGACATCTGCAGACGCTATTTCCTAGCAAATGAAGTGTCGCATTTACATTCATTTGAAGTATAGACGAGGAATACATGACACTTCGCAAATCATATTATATCTTACCACGAAACATAGAATTGAGATGCGATATCGCGTTTTAAGAAGCATTAGAACACTATTGCTACGATACCTAGACATCTGCAGACGCTATTTCCTAGCATGGAAGTGTCGCATTTACATTCATTTGAAGTGTAGACGAGGAATACATGACACTTCGAAAATCATATTATATCTTACAATGAAACATAGAAATGAGATGTGATATCGCGTTTTAAGAAGCATTAGAAATCTATTGCTACGATACGTAGACATCTGCAAACGCTATTTCCTTGCAAGGAAGAGTAGCATTTACATTCATTTGAAGTGTAGACGAGGAATACATAACACTTCGCAAATCATATTATATCTTACCATGAAACATAGAATTGAGATGCGATATCGCGTTTTAAGAATCATAAGAACTCCATTGCTACGATACGTAGACATCTGCAAACGCTATTTCCTTGCAAGGAAGAGTCGCATTTACATTCATTTGAAGTGTAGACGAGGAATACATAACACTTCGCAAATCATATTATATCTTACCATGAAGCATAGAATTGAGAAGCGATATCGCGTTTTAAGAAGCATTAGAACTCTATTGCTACGATACCTAGACATCTGCACACGCTATTTCCTAGCAAGGAAGTGTCGCATTTACATTCATTTCAAGTGTAGACGAGGAATACATAACACTTCGCAAGTCATACTATATCTTACCATGAACCATAGAAATGACATGCGATATCGCGTTTTAAGAATCATAAGAACTCTATTGCTACGATACGTAGACATCTGCAAACGCTATTTCCTTGCAAGGAAGTGTCGCATTTACATTCATTTGAAGTGTAGACGAGGAATACATAACTCTTCGCAAATCATATTATATCTTACCATGAAACATAGAAATGAGATGCGATATCGCGTTTTAAAAAGCCTTAGAACTCTATCGCTACGATACCTAGACGTCTGCAGACGCTATTTCCTAGCAAGGATGTGTCGCATTTACATTCATTTGAAGTGTAGACGAGGAATACATAACACTTCGCAAATCATACTATATCTTACCATGAACCATAGAAATGACATGCGATATCGCGTTTTAAGTATCATAAGAATTCTATTTCTACGATACGTAGACATCTGCAAACGCTATTTCCTTGCAAGGAAGTGTCGCATTTACATTCATTTGAAATGTAGACGAGGAATACATGACACTTCGTTAGTCATGTTATATCTTAACATGAAACATAGGAATGAGATGCGATATCGCGTTTTAAGAAGCATTATAAATCTATTGCTACGATACGTAGACGTCTGCAAACGCTATTTCCTTGCAAGGAAGTGTCGCATTTACATTCATTTGAAGTGTAGACGAGGAATACATAACACTTCGCACATCATATTATATCTTTCCATGAAACATGGAAATGAGATGCGATATCGCGTTTTAAGAAGCCTTAGAACTCTATTTCTGCGATAGGTAGACATCTGCAAACGCTATTTCCTTGCAAGGAAGTGTCGCACTTACATTCATTTGAAGTGTAGAGGAGGAATACATAACACTTCGCAAATCATACTATATCTTACCATGAACCATAGAAATGACATGCGATATCGCGTTTTAAGAATCATAAGAACTCTATTGCTACGATACGTAGACATCTGCAAACGCTATTTCCTGGCGAGGAAGTATCGCATTTACATTCATTTGAAGTGTGGACGAGGAATACATAACACTTAGTAAATCATATTATATCATACCATGAAACATACAATTGAGATGCGATATCGCGTTTTAAGAAGTATCAGAACTCTATTGCTACGATAGGTATACATCTACAAACGCTATTTCCTTGCAAGGAAGTGTTGCATTTACATTCATTTGAAGTGTAGACGAGGAATAAGTAACACTTCGCAAATCATATTATATCTTACCATGAAACATAGAAATGAGATGCGATGTCGCGTTTTAAGAAGCATTAGTACTCTATCGCTACGATACTTAGACATCTGCAGACTCTATCTCCTAGCAAGGAAGTGTCGCATTTACATTCACTTGAAGTGTAGACGAGGAATACATGACACTTCGCAAATCATATTATATCTTACCATGAAACACAGAAATGAGATGCGTTATCGCGTTTTAAGAATCATAAGAACTCTATTGCTACGATACGTAGACAGTTGCAAACGCTATTTCCTTGCAAGGAAGAGTCGCATTTACATTCATTTGAAGTGTAGACGAGGAATACATAACACTTCGCAAATCATATTATATCTTACCATGAAACATGGAAATGAGATGCGATATCGCGTTTTAAGAAGCATTAGTACTCTATCGCTACGATACCTAGACGTCTGCAGACGCTATTTCCTAGCAAGGATGTGTCGCATTTACATTCATTTGAAGTGTAGACGAGGAATACATAACACTTCGCAAATCATACTATATCTTACCATGAACCATAGAAATGACATGCGATATCGCGTTTTAAGTATCATAAGAATTCTATTGCTACGATACGTAGACATCTGCAAACGCTATTTCCTTGCAAGGAAGTGTCGCATTTACATTCATTTGAAGTGTAGACGAGGAATACATAACACTTCGCAAATCATATTATATCTTACCATGAAACATAGAAATGAGATGCGATATCGCGTTTTAAGAAGCCTTAGAACTCTATCGCTACGATACCTAGACGTCTGCAGACGCTATTTCCTAGCAAGGATGTGTCGCATTTACATTCATTTGAAGTGTAGACGAGGAATACATAACACTTCGCAAATCATACTATATCTTACCATGAACCATAGAAATGACATGCGATATCGCGTTTTAAGTATCATAAGAACTCTATTGCTACGATACGTAGACATCTGCAAACGCTATTTCCTTGCAAGGAAGTGTCGCATTTACATTCATTTGAAATGTAGACGAGGAATACATGACACTTCGTTAGTCATGTTATATCTTAACATGAAACATAGGAATGAGATGCGATATCGCGTTTTAAGAAGCATTATAAATCTATTGCTACGATACGTAGACGTCTGCAAACGCTATTTCCTTGCAAGGAGGTGTCGCATTTACATTCATTTGAAGTGTAGACGAGGAATACATAACACTTCGCACATCATATTATATCTTACCATGAAACATAGAAATGAGATGCGATATCGCGTTTTAAGAAGCCTTAGAACTCTATCGCTATGATACCTAGACATCTGCCGACGCTATTTCCTAGCACGGAAGTGTCGCATTTACATTCATTTGAAGTGTAGACGAGGAATACATAACACTTCGCAAATCATATTATATCTTACCATGAACCATAGAAATGACATGCGATATCGCGTTTTAAGAATCATAAGAACTCTATTGCTACGATACGTAGACATCTGCAAACGCTATTTCCTTGCAAGGAAGTGTCGCATTTACATTCATTTTGAAGTGTAGACGAGGAATACATAACACTTCGCAAATCATATTATATCTTACCATGAAACATAGAAATGAGATGCGATTCGTGTTTTAAGAAGCATTAGAATTCTATTGCTACGATAGGTAGACATCTGCAAACGCTATTTCCTTGCAAGGAAGTGTCGCATTTTCATTCATTTGAAGTGTAGACGAGGAATACATAGCACTTCGCAAATCATATTATATCTTACCATGAAACATAGATATGAGATGCAATATCTCGTTTTAAGTAGCATTTGATCTCTATTGCTACGATACCTAGACATCTGCAGACGCTATTTCCTAGCAAATGAAGTGTCGCATTTACATTCATTTGAAGTATAGACGAGGAATACATGACACTTCGCAAATCATATTATATCTTACCACGAAACATAGAATTGAGATGCGATATCGCGTTTTAAGAAGCAGTAGAACACTATTGCTACGATACCTAGACATCTGCAGACGCTATTTCCTAGCATGGAAGTGTCGCATTTACATTCATTTGAAGTGTAGACGAGGAATACATGACACTTCGAAAATCATATTATATCTTACAATGAAACATAGAAATGAGATGTGATATCGCGTTTTAAGAAGCATTAGAAATCTATTGCTACGATACGTAGACATCTGCAAACGCTATTTCCTTGCAAGGAAGAGTAGCATTTACATTCATTTGAAGTGTAGACGAGGAATACATAACACTTCGCAAATCATATTATATCTTACCATGAAACATAGAATTGAGATGCGATATCGCGTTTTAAGAATCATAAGAACTCCATTGCTACGATACGTAGACATCTGCAAACGCTATTTCCTTGCAAGGAAGAGTCGCATTTACATTCATTTGAAGTGTAGACGAGGAATACATAACACTTCGCAAATCATATTATATCTTACCATGAAGCATAGAATTGAGAAGCGATATCGCGTTTTAAGAAGCATTAGAACTCTATTGCTACGATACCTAGACATCTGCACACGCTATTTCCTAGCAAGGAAGTGTCGCATTTACATTCATTTCAAGTGTAGACGAGGAATACATAACACTTCGCAAATCATACTATATCTTACCATGAACCATAGAAATGACATGCGATATCGCGTTTTAAGAATCATAAGAACTCTATTGCTACGATACGTAGACATCTGCAAACGCTATTTCCTTGCAAGGAAGTGTCGCATTTACATTCATTTGAAGTGTAGACGAGGAATACATAACACTTCGCAAATCATATTATATCTTACCATGAAACATAGAAATGAGATGCGATATCGCGTTTTAAAAAGCCTTAGAACTCTATCGCTACGATACCTAGACGTCTGCAGACGCTATTTCCTAGCAAGGATGTGTCGCATTTACATTCATTTGAAGTGTAGACGAGGAATACATAACACTTCGCAAATCATACTATATCTTACCATGAACCATAGAAATGACATGCGATATCGCGTTTTAAGTATCATAAGAATTCTATTGCTACGATACGTAGACATCTGCAAACGCTATTTCCTTGCAAGGAAGTGTCGCATTTACATTCATTTGAAATGTAGACGAGGAATACATGACACTTCGTTAGTCATGTTATATCTTAACATGAAACATAGGAATGAGATGCGATATCGCGTTTTAAGAAGCATTATAAATCTATTGCTACGATACGTAGACGTCTGCAAACGCTATTTCCTTGCAAGGAAGTGTCGCATTTACATTCATTTGAAGTGTAGACGAGGAATACATAACACTTCGCACATCATATTATATCTTTCCATGAAACATGGAAATGAGATGCGATATCGCGTTTTAAGAAGCCTTAGAACTCTATTTCTGCGATAGGTAGACATCTGCAAACGCTATTTCCTTGCAAGGAAGTGTCGCACTTACATTCATTTGAAGTGTAGAGGAGGAATACATAACACTTCGCAAATCATACTATATCTTACCATGAACCATAGAAATGACGTGCGATATCGCGTTTTAAGAATCATAAGAACTCTATTGCTACGATACGTAGACATCTGCAAACGCTATTTCCTGGCGAGGAAGTATCGCATTTACATTCATTTGAAGTGTGGACGAGGAATACATAACACTTAGTAAATCATATTATATCATACCATGAAACATACAATTGAGATGCGATATCGCGTTTTAAGAAGTATCAGAACTCTATTGCTACGATAGGTATACATCTACAAACGCTATTTCCTTGCAAGGAAGTGTTGCATTTACATTCATTTGAAGTGTAGACGAGGAATAAGTAACACTTCGCAAATCATATTATATCTTACCATGAAACATAGAAATGAGATGCGATGTCGCGTTTTAAGAAGCATTAGTACTCTATCGCTACGATACTTAGACATCTGCAGACTCTATCTCCTAGCAAGGAAGTGTCGCATTTACATTCACTTGAAGTGTAGACGAGGAATACATGACACTTCGCAAATCATGTTATATCTTAACATGAAACATAGGAATGAGATGCGATATCGCGTTTTAAGAAGCATTAGTACTCTATCGCTACGATACTTAGACATCTGCAGACGCTATTTCCTAGCAAGGAAGTGTCGCATTTACATTCACTTGAAGTGTAGACGAGGAATACATGACACTTCGCAAATCATGTTATACCTTAACATGAAACATAGGAATGAGATGCGATATCGCGTTTTAAGAAGCATTAGAAATCTATTGCTACGATACGTAGACATCTGCAAACGCTATTTCCTTGCAAGGAAGAGTCGCATTTACATTCATTTGAAGTGTAGACGAGGAATACATAACACTTCGCAAATCATATTATATCTTACCATGAAACATAGAATTGAGATGCGATATCGCGTTTTAAGAATCATAAGAACTCCATTGCTACGATACGTAGACATCTGCAAACGCTATTTCCTTGCAAGGAAGAGACGCATTTACATTCATTTGAAGTGTAGACGAGGAATACATAACACATCGCAAATCATATTATATCTTACCATGAAGCATAGAATTGAGATGCGATATCGCGTTTTAAGAAGCATTAGAACTCTATTGCTACGATACCTAGACATCTGCACACGCTATTTCCTAGCAAGGAAGTGTCGCATTTACATTCATTTCAAGTGTAGACGAGGAATACATGACACTTCGAAAATCATATTATATCTTACAATGAAACATAGAAATGAGATGTGATATCGCGTTTTAAGAAGCATTAGAAATCTACTGCTACGATACGTAGACATCTGCAAACGCTATTTCCTAGCGAGGAAGTGTCGCATTAACATTCATTTGAAGTGTAGACGAGGAATACATAACACTTCGCAAATCATATTATATCTTACCATGAAACATAGAAATGAGATGCGATTCGTGTTTTAAGAAGCATTAGAATTCTATTGCTACGATAGGTAGACATCTGCAAACGCTATTTCCTTGCAAGGAAGTGTCGCATTTTCATTCATCTGAAGTGTAGACGAGGAATACATAGCACTTCGCAAATCATATTATATCTTACCATGAAACATAGATATGAGATGCAATATCTCGTTTTAAGTAGCATTTGATCTCTATTGCTACGATACATAGACATCTGCAGACGCTATTTCCTAGCAAATGAAGTGTCGCATTTACATTCATTTGAAGTATAGACGAGGAATACATGACACTTCGCAAATCATATTATATCTTACCATGAAACATAGAATTGAGATGCGATATCGCGTTTTAAGAAGCATTAGAACACTATTGCTACGATACCTAGACATCTGCAGACGCTATTTCCTAGCATGGAAGTGTCGCATTTACATTCATTTGAAGTGTAGACGAGGAATACATGACACTTCGAAAATCATATTATATCTTACAATGAAACATAGAAATGAGATGTGATATCGCGTTTTAAGAAGCATTAGAAATCTATTGCTACGATACGTAGACATCTGCAAACGCTATTTCCTTGCAAGGAAGTGTCGCATTTACATTCATTTGAAGTGTAGACGAGGAATACATAACACTTCGCAAATCATATTATATCTTACCATGAAACATAGAAATGAGATGCGATTCGTGTTTTAAGAAGCATTAGAATTCTATTGCTACGATTGGTAGACATCTGCAAACGCTATTTCCTTGCAAGGAAGTGTCGCATTTTCATTCATTTGAAGTGTAGACGAGGAATACATAGCACTTCGCAAATCATATTATATCTTACCATGAAACATAGAAATGAGATGCGATATCGCGTTTTAAGAAGCCTTAGAACTCTATCGCTACGATACCTAGACATCTGCCGACGCTATTTCCTAGCAAGGAAGTGTCGCATTTACATTCATTTGAAGTGTAGACGAGGAATACATAACACTTCGCAAATCATATTATATCTTACCCTGAACCATAGAAATGACATGCGATATCGCGTTTTAAGAATCATAAGAACTCTATTGCTACGATACGTAGACATCTGCAAACGCTATTTCCTTGCAAGGAAGTGTCGCATTTACATTCATTTGAAGTGTAGACGAGGAATACATAACACTTCGCAAATCATATTGTATCTTACCATGAAACATAGAAATGAGATGCGATATCGCGTTTTAAGAAGCCTTAGAACTCTATCGCTACGACACCTAGACGTCTGCAGACGCTATTTCCTAGCAAGGATGTGTCGCATTTACATTCATTTGAAGTGTAGACGAGGAATACATAACACTTCGCAAATCATACTATATCTTACCATGAACCATAGAAATGACATGCGATATCGCGTTTTAAGAATCATAAGAACTCTATTGCTACGATACGTAGACATCTGCAAACGCTATTTCCTTGCAAGGAAGTGTCGCATTTACATTCATCTGAAATGTAGACGAGGAAAACATGACACTTCGCTAATCATGTTATATCTTAACATGAAACATAGAAATGAGATGCGATATCGCGTTTTAAGAAGCATTACAAATCTATTGCTACGATACGTAGACGTCTGCAAACGCTATTTCCTAGCAAGGAAGTGTCGCATTTACATTCATTTGAAGTGTAGACGAGGAACACATAACACTTCGCAAATCATATTATATCTTACCATGAACCATAGAAATGACATGCGATATCGCGTTTTAAGAATCATAAGAACTCTATTGCTACTATACGTAGACATCTGCAAACGCTATTTCCTTGCAAGGAAGTGTCCCATTTACATTCATTTGAAGTGTAGACGAGGAATACATAACACTTCGCAAATCATATTATATCTTACCATGAAACATAGAAATGAGATGCGATATCGCGTTTTAAGAAGCCTTAGAACTCTATCGCTACGATACCTAGACGTCTGCAGACGCTATTTCCTAGCAAGGATGTGTCGCATTTACATTCATTTGAAGTGTAGACGAGGAATACATAACACTTCGCAAATCATACTATATCTTACCATGAACCATAGAAATGACATGCGATGTCGCGTTTTAAGAATCATAAGAACTCTATTGCTACGATACGTAGACATCTGCAAACGCTATTTCCTTGCAAGGAAGTGTCGCATTTACATTCATTTGAAGTGTAGACGAGGAATACATAACACTTCGCACATCATATTATATCTTACCATGAAACATAGAAATGAGATGCGGTATCGCGTTTTAAGAATCATAAGAACTCTATTGCTACGATACGTAGACATCTGCAAACGCTATTTCCTTGCAAGGAAGTGTCGCATTTACATTCATTTGAAGTGTAGACGAGGAATACATAACACTTCGCAAATCATATTGTATCTTACCATGAAACATAGAAATGAGATGCGATATCGCGTTTTAAGAAGCCTTAGAACTCTATCGCTACGACACCTAGACGTCTGCAGACGCTATTTCCTAGCAAGGATGTGTCGCATTTACATTCATTTGAAGTGTAGACGAGGAATACATAACACTTCGCAAATCATACTATATCTTACCATGAACCATAGAAATGACATGCGATATCGCGTTTTAAGAATCATAAGAACTCTATTGCTACGATACGTAGACATCTGCAAACGCTATTTCCTTGCAAGGAAGTGTCGCATTTACATTCATCTGAAATGTAGACGAGGAAAACATGACACTTCGCTAATCATGTTATATCTTAACATGAAACATAGAAATGAGATGCGATATCGCGTTTTAAGAAGCATTACAAATCTATTGCTACGATACGTAGACGTCTGCAAACGCTATTTCCTAGCAAGGAAGTGTCGCATTTACATTCATTTGAAGTGTAGACGAGGAACACATAACACTTCGCAAATCATATTATATCTTACCATGAACCATAGAAATGACATGCGATATCGCGTTTTAAGAATCATAAGAACTCTATTGCTACTATACGTAGATATCTGCAAACGCTATTTCCTTGCAAGGAAGTGTCCCATTTACATTCATTTGAAGTGTAGACGAGGAATACATAACACTTCGCAAATCATATTATATCTTACCATGAAACATAGAAATGAGATGCGATATCGCGTTTTAAGAAGCCTTAGAACTCTATCGCTACGATACCTAGACGTCTGCAGACGCTATTTCCTAGCAAGGATGTGTCGCATTTACATTCATTTGAAGTGTAGACGAGGAATACATAACACTTCGCAAATCATACTATATCTTACCATGAACCATAGAAATGACATGCGATGTCGCGTTTTAAGAATCATAAGAACTCTATTGCTACGATACGTAGACATCTGCAAACGCTATTTCCTTGCAAGGAAGCGTCGCATTTACATTCATTTGAAGTGTAGACGAGGAATACATAACACTTCGCACATCATATTATATCTTACCATGAAACATAGAAATGAGATGCGGTATCGCGTTTTAAGAAGCCTTAGAACTCTATCGCTATGATACCTAGACATCTGCCGACGCTATTTCCTAGCACGGAAGTGTCGCATTTACATTTATTTGAAGTGTAGACGAGGAATACATAACACTTCGCAAATCATATTATATCTTACCATGAACCATAGAAATGACATGCGATATCGCGTTTTAAGAATCATAAGAACTCTATTGCTACGATACGTAGACATCTGCAAACGCTATTTCCTTGCAAGGAAGTGTCGCATTTACATTCATTTTGAAGTGTAGACGAGGAATACATAACACTTCGCAAATCATATTATATCTTACCATGAAACATAGAAATGAGATGCGATATCGCGCTTTAAGGAGCATTAGAACTCTATTTCTGCGATAGGTAGACATCTGCAAACGCTATTTCCTTGCAAGGAAGTGTCGCACTTACATTCATTTGAAGTGTAGAGGAGGAATACATAACACTTCGCAAATCATACTATATCTTACCATGAAACATAGAAATGAGATGCGATGTCGCGTTTTAAGAAGCATTAGTACTCTATCGCTACGATACTTAGACATCTGCAGACTCTATTTCCTAGCAAGGAAGTGTCGCATTTACATTCACTTGAAGTGTAGACGAGGAATACATGACACTTCGCAAATCATATTATATCTTACCATGAAACATAGAAATGAGATGCGTTATCGCGTTTTAAGAATCATAAGAACTCTATTGCTACGATACGTAGACAGTTGCAAACGCTATTTCCTTGCAAGGAAGAGTCGCATTTACATTCATTTGAAGTGTAGACGAGGAATACATAACACTTCGCAAATCATATTATATCTTACCATGAAACATAGAAATGAGATGCGATATCGCGTTTTAAGAAGCATTATAACACTATTGCTGCGATACCTAGAAATCTGCAAACGCTATTTCCTTGCAAGGAAGTGACGCATTTACATTCATTTGAATCGTAGACGAGGAATGCATATTACTTCGCAATGAATATTATACCTCATCATGAAACATAGATATGAGATGCAGTATCTCGTTTTAAGAAGCATTAGAACTATATCGCTACGATACCTAGACATCTGCAGACGCTATTTCCTAGCAAGGAAGTGTCGCATTTACATTCATTTGAAGTGTAGACGAGGAATACATAACACATCGCATATCATATTATATCTTACCATGAACCATAGAAATGAGATGCGATATCGCGTTTTAAGAATCATAAGAACTCTATTGCTACGATACGTAGACATCTGCAAACGCTATTTCCTAGCGAGGAAGTGTCGCATTCACATTCATTTGAAGTGTAGACGAGGAATACATAACACTTCGCAAATCATATTATATCTTACCATGAAACATAGAAATGAGATGCGATATCGCGTTTTGAGAATCATAAGAACTCTATTGCTACGATACCTAGACATCTGCACACGCTACTTCCTAGCAAGGAAGTGTCGCATTTACATTCATTTCAAGTGTAGACGAGGAATACACGACACTTCGAAAATCATATTATATCTTACAATGAAACATAGAAATGAGATGTGATATCGCGTTTTAAGAAGCATTAGAAATCTATTGCTACGATACGTAGACATCTGCAAACGCTATTTCCTTGCAAGGAAGTGTCGCATTTACATTCATTTGAAGTGTAGACGAGGAATACATAACACTTCTCAAATCATATTATATCTTACCATGAAACATAGAAATGACATGCGATATCGCGTTTTAAGAATCATAAGAACTCTATTGCTACGATACGTAGACATCTGCAAACGCTATTTCCTTGCAAGGAGGTGTCGCATTTTCATTCATTTGAAGTGTAGACGAGGAATACATAGCACTTCGCAAATCATATTATATCTTACCATGAAACATAGAAATGAGATGCGATATCGCGTTTTAAGAAGCCTTAGAACTCTATCGCTACGATACCTAGACATCTGCCGACGCTATTTCCTAGCAAGGAAGTGTCGCATTTACATTCATTTGAAGTGTAGACGAGGAATACATGACACTTCGCAAATCATATTATATCTTACCATGAAATATAGAAATGAGATGCGTTATCGCGTTTTAAGAATCATAAGAACTCTATTGCTACGATACGTAGACATCTGCAAACGCTATTTCCTTGCAAGGAAGTGTCGCATTTACATTCATTTGAAGTGCAGACGAGGAATACATAACACTTCGCAAATCATATTATATCTTACCATGAAACATAGAAATGAGATGCGATATCGCGTTTTAAGAAGCATTATAACACTATTGCTGCGATACCTAGAAATCTGCAAACGCTATTTCCTTGCAAGGAAGTGACGCATTTACATTCATTTGAATCGTAGACGAGGAATGCATATTACTTCGCAATGAATATTATACCTCATCATGAAACATAGATATGAGTTGCAGTATCTCGTTTTAAGAAGCATTAGAACTATATCGCTACGATACCTAGACATCTGCAGACGCTATTTCCTAGCAAGGAAGTGTCGCATTTACATTCATTTGAAGTGTAGACGAGGAATACATAACACATCGCATATCATATTATATCTTACCATGAACCATAGAAATGAGATGCGATATCGCGTTTTAAGAATCATAAGAACTCTATTGCTACGATACGTAGACATCTGCAAACGCTATTTCCTAGCGAGGAAGTGTCGCATTCACATTCATTTGAAGTGTAGACGAGGAATACATAACACTTCGCAAATCATATTATATCTTACCATGAAACATAGAAATGAGATGCGATATCGCGTTTTGAGAATCATAAGAACTCTATTGCTACGATACCTAGACATCTGCACACGCTATTTCCTAGCAAGGAAGTGTCGCATTTACATTCATTTCAAGTGTAGACGAGGAATACACGACACTTCGAAAATCATATTATATCTTACAATGAAACATAGAAATGAGATGTGATATCGCGTTTTAAGAAGCATTAGAAATCTATTGCTACGATACGTAGACATCTGCAAACGCTATTTCCTTGCAAGGAAGTGTCGCATTTACATTCATTTGAAGTGTAGACGAGGAATACATAACACTTCTCAAATCATATTATATCTTACCATGAAACATAGAAATGACATGCGATATCGCGTTTTAAGAATCATAAGAACTCTATTGCTACGATACGTAGACATCTGCAAACGCTATTTCCTTGCAAGGAGGTGTCGCATTTTCATTCATTTGAAGTGTAGACGAGGAATACATAGCACTTCGCAAATCATATTATATCTTACCATGAAACATAGAAATGAGATGCGATATCGCGTTTTAAGAAGCCTTAGAACTCTATCGCTACGATACCTAGACATCTGCCGACGCTATTTCCTAGCACGGAAGTGTCGCATTTACATTTATTTGAAGTGTAGACGAGGAATACATAACACTTCGCAAATCATATTATATCTTACCATGAACCATAGAAATGACATGCGATATCGCGTTTTAAGAATCATAAGAACTCTATTGCTACGATACGTAGACATCTGCAAACGCTATTTCCTTGCAAGGAAGTGTCGCATTTACATTCATTTTGAAGTGTAGACGAGGAATACATAACACTTCGCAAATCATATTATATCTTACCATGAAACATAGAAATGAGATGCGATATCGCGCTTTAAGGAGCATTAGAACTCTATTGCTACGATACGTAGACATCTGCAATCGCTATTTCCTTGCAAGGAAGTGTCGCATTTACATTCATTTGAAATGTAGACGAGGAACACATGACACTTCGCTAATCATGTTATATCTTAACATGAAACATAGAAATGAGATGCGATATCGCGTTTTAAGAAGCATTATAAATCTATTGCTACGATACGTAGACGTCTGCAAACGCTATTTCCTTGCAAGGAAGTGTCGCATTTACATTCATTTGAAGTGTAGACGAGGAATACATAACACATCGCATATCATATTATATCTTACCATGAACCATAGAAATGAGATGCGATATCGCGTTTTAAGAATCATAAGAACTCTATTGCTACGATACGTAGACATCTGCAAACGCTATTTCCTAGCGAGGAAGTGTCGCATTCACATTCATTTGAAGTGTAGACGAGGAATACATAACACTTCGCAAATCATATTATATCTTACCATGAAACATAGAAATGAGATGCGATATCGCGTTTTGAGAATCATAAGAACTCTATTGCTACGATACCTAGACATCTGCACACGCTATTTCCTAGCAAGGAAGTGTCGCATTTACATTCATTTCAAGTGTAGACGAGGAATACACGACACTTCGAAAATCATATTATATCTTACAATGAAACATAGAAATGAGATGTGATATCGCGTTTTAAGAAGCATTAGAAATCTATTGCTACGATACGTAGACATCTGCAAACGCTATTTCCTTGCAAGGAAGTGTCGCATTTACATTCATTTGAAGTGTAGACGAGGAATACATAACACTTCTCAAATCATATTATATCTTACCATGAAACATAGAAATGACATGCGATATCGCGTTTTAAGAATCATAAGAACTCTATTGCTACGATACGTAGACATCTGCAAACGCTATTTCCTTGCAAGGAGGTGTCGCATTTTCATTCATTTGAAGTGTAGACGAGGAATACATAGCACTTCGCAAATCATATTATATCTTACCATGAAACATAGAAATGAGATGCGATATCGCGTTTTAAGAAGCCTTAGAACTCTATCGCTACGATACCTAGACATCTGCCGACGCTATTTCCTAGCAAGGAAGTGTCGCATTTACATTCATTTGAAGTGTAGACGAGGAATACATAACACTTCGCAAATCATATTATATCTTACCATGAAACATAGAAATGAGATGCGATATCGCGTTTTAAGAAGCCTTAGAACTCTATCGCTACGATACCTAGACGTCTGCAGACGCTATTTCCTAGCAAGGATGTGTCGCATTTACATTCATTTGAAGTGTAGACGAGGAATACTTCACACTTCGCAAATCATACTATATCTTACCATGAACCATAGAAATGACATGCGATATCGCGTTTTAAGAATCATAAGAACTCTATTGCTACGATACGTAGACATCTGCAATCGCTATTTCCTTGCAAGGAAGTGTCGCATTTACATTCATTTGAAATGTAGACGAGGAACACATGACACTTCGCTAATCATGTTATATCTTAACATGAAACATAGAAATGAGATGCGATATCGCGTTTTAAGAAGCATTATAAATCTATTGCTACGATACGTAGACGTCTGCAAACGCTATTTCCTTGCAAGGAAGTGTCGCATTTACATTCATTTGAAGTGTAGACGAGGAATACATAACACATCGCAAATCATATTATATCTTACCATGAAACATAGAAATGAGATGCGATATCGCGTTTTAAGAAGCATTAGAATTCTATTGCTACGATAGGTAGACATCTGCAAACGCTATTTCCTTGCAAGGAAGTGTCGCATTTACATTCATTTGAAGTGTAGACGAGGAATACATAACACTTCCCAAATCATATTATATCTTACCATGAAACATAGAAATGACATGCGATATCGCGTTTTAAGAATCATAAGAACTCTATTGCTACGATACGTAGACATCTGCAAACGCTATTTCCTTGCAAGGAAGTGTCGCATTTACATTCATTTGAAGTGTAGACGAGGAATACATAACACTTCGCACATCATATTATATCTTACCATAAAACATAGAAATGAGATGCGATATCGCGTTTTAAGAAGCCTTAGAACTCTATCGCTACGATACTTAGACATCTGCAGACGCTATTTCCTTGCAAGGAAGAGTCGCATTTACATTCATTTGAAGTGTAGACGAGGAATACATAAGACTTCGCAAATCATATTATATCTTACCATGAAACATAGAAATGACATGCGATATCGCGTTTTAAGAATCATAAGAACTCTATTGCTACGATACGTAGACATCTGCAAACGCTATTTCCTTGCAAGGAAGTGTCGCATTTACATTCATTTGAAGTGTGGACGAGGAATACATAACACTTAGCAAATCATATTATATCATACCATGAAAAATACAATTGAGATGCGGTATCGCGTTTTAAGAAGTATCAGAACTCTATTGCTACGATACGTAGACATCTGCAAACGCTATTTCCTTGCAAGGAAGAGTCGCATTTACATTCATTTGAAGTGTAGACGAGGAATACATAAGACTTCGCAAATCATATTATATCTTACCATGAAACATAGGAATGAGATGCGATATCGCGTTTTAAGAAGCATTAGTACTCTATCGCTACGATACTTAGACATCTGCAGACGCTATTTCCTAGCAAGGAAGTGTCGCATTTACATTCACTTGAAGTGTAGACGAGGAATACATGACACTTCGCAAATCATATTATATCTTACCATGAAATATAGAAATGAGATACGTTATCGCGTTTTAAGAATCATGAGAACTCTATTGCTACGATACGTAGACATCTGCAAACGCTATTTCCTTGCAAGGAAGTGTCGCATTTACATTCATTTGAAGTGTAGACGAGGAATACATAACACTTCTCAAATCATATTATATCTTACCATGAAACATAGAAATGACATGCGATATCGCGTTTTAAGAATCATAAGAACTCTATTGCTACGATACGTAGACATCTGCAAACGCTATTTCCTTGCAAGGAGGTGTCGCATTTTCATTCATTTGAAGTGTAGACGAGGAATACATAGCACTTCGCAAATCATATTATATCTTACCATGAAACATAGAAATGAGATGCGATATCGCGTTTTAAGAAGCCTTAGAACTCTATCGCTACGATACCTAGACATCTGCCGACGCTATTTCCTAGCAAGGAAGTGTCGCATTTACATTCATTTGAAGTGTAGACGAGGAATACATAACACTTCGCAAATCATATTATATCTTACCATGAAACATAGAAATGAGATGCGATATCGCGTTTTAAGAAGCATTAGTACTCTATCGCTACGATACTTAGACATCTGCAGACGCTATTTCCTAGCAAGGAAGTGTCGCATTTACATTCACTTGAAGTGTAGACGAGGAATACATGACACTTCGCAAATCATATTATATCTTACCATGAAATATAGAAATGAGATGCGTTATCGCGTTTTAAGAATCATAAGAACTCTATTGCTACGATACGTAGACATCTGCAAACGCTATTTCCTTGCAAGGAAGTGTCGCATTTACATTCATTTGAAGTGCAGACGAGGAATACATAACACTTCGCAAATCATATTATATCTTACCATGAAACATAGAAATGAGATGCGATATCGCGTTTTAAGAAGCATTATAACACTATTGCTGCGATACCTAGAAATCTGCAAACGCTATTTCCTTGCAAGGAAGTGACGCATTTACATTCATTTGAATCGTAGACGAGGAATGCATATTACTTCGCAATGAATATTATACCTCATCATGAAACATAGATATGAGTTGCAGTATCTCGTTTTAAGAAGCATTAGAACTATATCGCTACGATACCTAGACATCTGCAGACGCTATTTCCTAGCAAGGAAGTGTCGCATTTACATTCATTTGAAGTGTAGACGAGGAATACATAACACATCGCATATCATATTATATCTTACCATGAACCATAGAAATGAGATGCGATATCGCGTTTTAAGAATCATAAGAACTCTATTGCTACGATACGTAGACATCTGCAAACGCTATTTCCTAGCGAGGAAGTGTCGCATTCACATTCATTTGAAGTGTAGACGAGGAATACATAACACTTCGCAAATCATATTATATCTTACCATGAAACATAGAAATGAGATGCGATATCGCGTTTTGAGAATCATAAGAACTCTATTGCTACGATACCTAGACATCTGCACACGCTATTTCCTAGCAAGGAAGTGTCGCATTTACATTCATTTCAAGTGTAGACGAGGAATACACGACACTTCGAAAATCATATTATATCTTACAATGAAACATAGAAATGAGATGTGATATCGCGTTTTAAGAAGCATTAGAAATCTATTGCTACGATACGTAGACATCTGCAAACGCTATTTCCTTGCAAGGAAGTGTCGCATTTACATTCATTTGAAGTGTAGACGAGGAATACATAACACTTCTCAAATCATATTATATCTTACCATGAAACATAGAAATGACATGCGATATCGCGTTTTAAGAATCATAAGAACTCTATTGCTACGATACGTAGACATCTGCAAACGCTATTTCCTTGCAAGGAGGTGTCGCATTTTCATTCATTTGAAGTGTAGACGAGGAATACATAGCACTTCGCAAATCATATTATATCTTACCATGAAACATCGAAATGAGATGCGATATCGCGTTTTAAGAAGCCTTAGAACTCTATCGCTACGATACCTAGACATCTGCCGACGCTATTTCCTAGCAAGGAAGTGTCGCATTTACATTCATTTGAAGTGTAGACGAGGAATACATAACACTTCGCAAATCATATTATATCTTACCATGAAACATAGAAATGAGATGCGATATCGCGTTTTAAGAAGCCTTAGAACTCTATCGCTACGATACCTAGACGTCTGCAGACGCTATTTCCTAGCAAGGATGTGTCGCATTTACATTCATTTGAAGTGTAGACGAGGAATACATAACACTTCGCAAATCATACTATATCTTACCATGAACCATAGAAATGACATGCGATATCGCGTTTTAAGAATCATAAGAACTCTATTGCTACGATACGTAGACATCTGCAATCGCTATTTCCTTGCAAGGAAGTGTCGCATTTACATTCATTTGAAATGTAGACGAGGAACACATGACACTTCGCTAATCATGTTATATCTTAACATGAAACATAGAAATGAGATGCTATATCGCGTTTTAAGAAGCATTATAAATCTATTGCTACGATACGTAGACGTCTGCAAACGCTATTTCCTTGCAAGGAAGTGTCGCATTTACATTCATTTGAAGTGTAGACGAGGAATACATAACACATCGCAAATCATATTATATCTTACCATGAAACATAGAAATGAGATGCGATATCGCGTTTTAAGAAGCATTAGAATTCTATTGCTACGATAGGTAGACATCTGCAAACGCTATTTCCTTGCAAGGAAGTGTCGCATTTACATTCATTTGAAGTGTAGACGAGGAATACATAACACTTCTCAAATCATATTATATCTTACCATGAAACATAGAAATGACATGCGATATCGCGTTTTAAGAATCATAAGAACTCTATTGCTACGATACGTAGACATCTGCAAACGCTATTTCCTTGCAAGGAAGTGTCGCATTTACATTCATTTGAAGTGTGGACGAGGAATACATAACACTTAGCAAATCATATTATATCATACCATGAAAAATACAATTGAGATGCGGTATCGCGTTTTAAGAAGTATCAGAACTCTATTGCTACGATACGTAGACATCTGCAAACGCTATTTCCTTGCAAGGAAGAGTCGCATTTACATTCATTTGAAGTGTAGACGAGGAATACATAAGACTTCGCAAATCATATTATATCTTACCATGAAACATAGGAATGAGATGCGATATCGCGTTTTAAGAAGCATTAGTACTCTATCGCTACGATACTTAGACATCTGCAGACGCTATTTCCTAGCAAGGAAGTGTCGCATTTACATTCACTTGAAGTGTAGACGAGGAATACATGACACTTCGCAAATCATATTATATCTTACCATGGAATATAGAAATGAGATGCGTTATCGCGTTTTAAGAATCATGAGAACTCTATTGCTACGATACGTAGACATCTGCAAACGCTATTTCCTTGCAAGGAAGTGTCGCATTTACATTCATTTGAAGTGTAGACGAGGAATACATAACACTTCTCAAATCATATTATATCTTACCATGAAACATAGAAATGACATGCGATATCGCGTTTTAAGAATCATAAGAACTCTATTGCTACGATACGTAGACGTCTGCGAACGCTATTTCCTTGCAAGGAGGTGTCGCATTTTCATTCATTTGAAGTGTAGACGAGGAATACATAGCACTTCGCAAATCATATTATATCTTACCATGAAACATAGAAATGAGATGCGATATCGCGTTTTAAGAAGCCTTAGAACTCTATCGCTACGATACCTAGACATCTGCCGACGCTATTTCCTAGCAAGGAAGTGTCGCATTTACATTCATTTGAAGTGTAGACGTGGAATACATAACACTTCGCAAATCATATTATATCTTACCATGAAACATAGAAATGAGATGCGATATCGCGTTTTAAGAAGCATTATAAATCTATTGCTACGATACGTAGACGTCTGCAAACGCTATTTCCTTGCAAGGAAGTGTCGCATTTACATTCATTTGAAGTGTAGACGAGGAATACATAACACATCGCAAATCATATTATATCTTACCATGAAACATAGAAATGAGATGCGATATCGCGTTTTAAGAAGCATTAGAATTCTATTGCTACGATAGGTAGACATCTGCAAACGCTATTTCCTTGCAAGGAAGTGTCGCATTTACATTCATTTGAAGTGTAGACGAGGAATACATAACACTTCTCAAATCATATTATATCTTACCATGAAACATAGAAATGACATGCGATATCGCGTTTTAAGAATCATAAGAACTCTATTGCTACGATACGTAGACATCTGCAAACGCTATTTCCTTGCAAGGAAGTGTCGCATTTACATTCATTTGAAGTGTAGACGAGGAATACATAACACTTCGCACATCATATTATATCTTACCATAAAACATAGAAATGAGATGCGATATCGCGTTTTAAGAAGCCTTAGAACTCTATCGCTACGATACCTAGACATCTGCCGACGCTTTTTCCTAGCAAGGAAGTGTCGCATTTACATTCATTTGAAGTGTAGACGAGGAATACATAACACTTCGCAAATCATATTATATCTTACCATGAACCATAGAAATGACATGCGATATCGCGTTTTAAGAATCATAAGAACTCTATTGCTACGATACGTAGACATCTGCAAACGCTATTTCCTTGCAAGGAAGTGTCGCATTTACATTCATTTGAAGTGTGGACGAGGAATACATAACACTTAGCAAATCATATTATATCATACCATGAAAAATACAATTGAGATGCGGTATCGCGTTTTAAGAAGTATCAGAACTCTATTGCTACGATACGTAGACATCTGCAAACGCTATTTCCTTGCAAGGAAGAGTCGCATTTACATTCATTTGAAGTGTAGACGAGGAATATATAAGACTTCGCAAATCATATTATATCTTACCATGAAACATAGGAATGAGATGCGATATCGCGTTTTAAGAAGCATTAGTACTCTATCGCTACGATACTTAGACATCTGCAGACGCTATTTCCTAGCAAGGAAGTGTCGCATTTACATTCACTTGAAGTGTAGACGAGGAATACATGACACTTCGCAAATCATATTATATCTTACCATGAAATATAGAAATGAGATGCGTTATCGCGTTTTAAGAATCATGAGAACTCTATTGTTACGATACGTAGACATCTGCAAACGCTATTTCCTTGCAAGGAAGTGTCGCATTTACATTCATTTGAAGTGTAGACGAGGAATACATAACACTTCTCAAATCATATTATATCTTACCATGAAACATAGAAATGACATGCGATATCGCGTTTTAAGAATCATAAGAACTCTATTGCTACGATACGTAGACATCTGCAAACGCTATTTCCTTGCAAGGAGGTGTCGCATTTTCATTCATTTGAAGTGTAGACGAGGAATACATAGCACTTCGCAAATCATATTATATCTTACCATGAAACATAGAAATGAGATGCGATATCGCGTTTTAAGAAGCCTTAGAACTCTATCGCTACGATACCTAGACATCTGCCGACGCTATTTCCTAGCAAGGAAGTGTCGCATTTACATTCATTTGAAGTGTAGACGAGGAATACATAACACTTCGCAAATCATATTATATCTTACCATGAAACATAGAAATGAGATGCGATATCGCGTTTTAAGAAGCCTTAGAACTCTATCGCTACGATACCTAGACGTCTGCAGACGCTATTTCCTAGCAAGGATGTGTCGCATTTACATTCATTTGAAGTGTAGACGAGGAATACATAACACTTCGCAAATCATACTATATCTTACCATGAACCATAGAAATGACATGCGATATCGCGTTTTAAGAATCATAAGAACTCTATTGCTACGATACGTAGACATCTGCAATCGCTATTTCCTTGCAAGGAAGTGTCGCATTTACATTCATTTGAAATGTAGACGAGGAACACATGACACTTCGCTAATCATGTTATATCTTAACATGAAACATAGAAATGAGATGCGATATCGCGTTTTAAGAAGCATTATAAATCTATTGCTACGATACGTAGACGTCTGCAAACGCTATTTCCTTGCAAGGAAGTGTCGCATTTACATTCATTTGAAGTGTAGACGAGGAATACATAACACATCGCAAATCATATTATATCTTACCATGAAACATAGAAATGAGATGCGATATCGCGTTTTAAGAAGCATTAGAATTCTATTGCTACGATAGGTAGACATCTGCAAACGCTATTTCCTTGCAAGGAAGTGTCGCATTTACATTCATTTGAAGTGTAGACGAGGAATACATAACACTTCTCAAATCATATTATATCTTACCATGAAACATATAAATGACATGCGATATCGCGTTTTAAGAATCATAAGAACTCTATTGCTACGATACGTAGACATCTGCAAACGCTATTTCCTTGCAAGGAAGTGTCGCATTTACATTCATTTGAAGTGTAGACGAGGAATACATAACACTTCGCACATCATATTATATCTTACCATAAAACATAGAAATGAGATGCGATATCGCGTTTTAAGAAGCCTTAGAACGCTATCGCTATGATACCTAGACATCTGCCGACGCTTTTTCCTAGCAAGGAAGTGTCGCATTTACATTCATTTGAAGTGTAGACGAGGAATACATAACACTTCGCAAATCATATTATATCTTACCATGAACCATAGAAATGACATGCGATATCGCGTTTTAAGAATCATAAGAACTCTATTGCTACGATACGTAGACATCTGCAAACGCTATTTCATTGCAAGGAAGTGTCGCATTTACATTCATTTGAAGTGTGGACGAGGAATACATAACACTTAGCAAATCATATTATATCATACCATGAAAAATACAATTGAGATGCGGTATCGCGTTCTAAGAAGTATCAGAACTCTATTGCTACGATACGTAGACATCTGCAAACGCTATTTCCTTGCAAGGAAGAGTCGCATTTACATTCATTTGAAGTGTAGACGAGGAATACATAACACATCGCATATCATTTAGATCTTACCATGAACCGTAGAAATGAGATGCGATATCGCGTTTTAAGAATCACAAGAACTCTATTGCTACGATACCTAGACATCTGCAGACGCTATTTCCTAGCAAGGAAGTGTCGCATTTACATTCATTTGAAGTGTAGACGAGGAATACGTAACACTTCGCAAATCATATTATATCTTACCATGAAACATAGAAATGGGATGCGATATCGCGTTTTAAGAAGCATTAGAACCCTATTGCTACGATACGTAGACATTTGCAAACGCTATTTCCTTGCAAGGAAGAGTCGCATTTACATTCATTTGAAGTGTAGACGAGGAATACATAGCACTTCGCAAATCATATTATATCTTACCATGAAACATAGAAATGAGATGCGATATCGCGTTTTAAGAAGCATTGGAAATCTGTTGCTGCGATACGTAGACATCTGCAAACGCTATTTTCTTGCAAGGAAGAGTCGCATTTACATTCATTTGAAGTGTAGACGAGGAATACATAGCACTTCGCAAATCATATTATATCTTACCATGAAACATAGAAATGAGATGCGATATCGCGTTTTAAGAAGCCTTAGAACTCTATCGCTACGATACCTAGACATCTGCCGACGCTATTTCCTAGCAAGGAAGTGTCGCATTTACATTCATTTGAAGTGTAGACGAGGAATACATAACACTTCGCAAATCATATTATATCTTACCATGAACCATAGAAATGACATGCGATATCGCGTTTTAAGAATCATAAGAACTCTATTGCTACGATACGTAGACATCTGCAAACGCTATTTCCTTGCAAGGAAGTGTCGCATTTACATTCATTTGAAGTGTAGACGAGGAATACATAACACTTCGCAAATCATATTATATCTTACCATGAAACATAGAAATGAGATGCGATTTCGCGTTTTAAGAAGCCTTAGAACTCTATCGCTACGATACCTAGACGTCTGCAGACGCTATTTCCTAGCAAGGATGTGTCGCATTTACATTCATTTGAAGTGTAGACGAGGAATACATAACACTTCGCAAATCATACTATATCTTACCATGAACCATAGAAATGACATGCGATATCGCGTTTTAAGAATCATAAGAACTCTATTGCTACGATACGTAGACATCTGCAAACGCTATTTCCTTGCAAGGAAGTGTCGCATTTACATTCATTTGAAATGTAGACGAGGAATACATGACACTTCGCTAATCATGTTATATCTTAACATGAAACATAGAAATGAGATGCGATATCGCGTTTTAAGAAGCATTATAAATCTATTGCTACGATACGTAGACGTCTGCAAACGCTATTTCCTTGCAAGGAAGTGTCGCATTTACATTCATTTGAAGTGTAGACGAGGAATACATAACACTTCGCAAATCATATTATATCTTACCATGAAACATAGAAATGAGATGCGATATCGCGTTTTAAGAAGCATTAGAATTCTATTGCTACGATAGGTAGACATCTGCAAACGCTATTTCCTTGCAAGGAAGTGTCGCATTTACATTCATTTGAAGTGTAGACGAGGAATACATAACACATCGCATATCATTTAGATCTTACCATGAACCATAGAAATGAGATGCGATATCGCGTTTTAAGAATCACAAGAACCCTATTGCTACGATACCTAGACATCTGCAGACGCTATTTCCTAGCAAGGAAGTGTCGCATTTACATTCATTTGAAGTGTAGACGAGGAATACATAACACTTCGCAAATCATATTATATCTTACCATGAACCATAGAAATGACATGCGATATCGCGTTTTAAGAATTATAAGAACTCTATTGCTACGATACGTAGACATCTGCAAACGCTATTTCCTTGCAAGGAAGTGTCGCATTTACATTCATTTGAAGTGTAGACGAGGAATACATAACACTTCGCAAATCATATTATATCTTACCATGAAACATAGAAATGAGATGCGATATCGCGTTTTAAGAAGCATTAGAATTCTATTGCTACGATAGGTAGACATCTGCAAACGCTATTTCCTTGCAAGGAAGTGTCGCATTTACATTCATTTGAAGTGTAGACGAGGAATACATAACACTTCTCAAATCATATTATATCTTACCATGAAACATAGGAATGAGATGCGATATCGCGTTTTAAGAATCATAAGAACTCTATTGCTACGATACGTAGACATCTGCAAACGCTATTTCCTAGCGAGGAAGTGTCGCATTTACATTCATTTGATGTGTAGACGGGGAATACATAACACTTCGCAAATCGTGTTATATCTTACCATGAAACATAGAATTGAGATGCGATATCGCGTTTTAAGAAGCATCAGAACTCTATTGCTACGATACCTAGATACCTGCAGACGCTATTTCCTACCAAGGAAGTGTCGCATTAACATTCATATGAAGTGTAGACGAGGAATACATAGCACTTCGCAAATCATATTATATCTTACCATGAAACATAGAAATGAGATGCGATATAGCGTTTTAAGAAGCATTAGAACTCTATTGCTACGATAGGTAGGCATCTGCAAACGCTATTTCCTTGCAAGGAAGTGTCGCGTTTACATTCATTTGAAGTGTAGACGAGGAATACATGACACTTCGCAAATCATATTATATCTTACCATGAAACATAGAAATGAGATGCGATATCGCGTTTTAAGAAGCATTAGAAATCTATTGCTACGATTCGTAGACATCTGCAAACGCTATTTCCTAGCGTGGAAGTGTCGCATTCACATTCATTTGAAGTGTCGACGAGGAATACATAACACTTCGCAAATCATGTTATATCTTACCATGAAACATAGAAATGAGATGCGATATCGCGTTTTAAGAATCATATGAACTCTATTGCTACGATACGTAGACATCTTCAAACGCTATTTCCTTGCAAGGAAGTGTCGCATTTACTTTCATTTGAATCGTAGACGAGGAATGCATATCACTTCGCAATGAATATTATATCTTATCATGAAACATAGATATGAGATGCAATATCTCGTTTTAAGAAGCATTTGAACTCTATTGCTTCGATACGTAGACACCTGCAAACGCTATTTCCTTGCAAGGAAGTGTCGCATTTACATTCATTTGAAGTGTATACGAGGAATACATGACACTTCGCAAATCATATTATATCTTACCATGAAACATAGAAATGAGATGCGATATCGCGTTTTAAGAAGCATTAGAAGGCTTATGCTACGATACGTAGACATCTGCAAACGCTATTTCCTAGCGAGGAATTATCGCATTCACATTCATTTGAAGTGTCGACGAGGAATACATAACACTTCGCAAATCATGTTATATCTTACCATGAAACATAGAAATGAGATGCGATATCGCGTTTTAAGAATCATATGAACACTATTGCTACGATACGTAGACATCTGCAAACGCTATTTCCTTGCAAGGAAGTGTCGCATTAACATTCATATGAAGTGTAGACGAGGAATACATAACACTTCGCAAATCATATTATATCTTACCATGAAACATAGAAAAGAGATGCGATATAGCGTTTTAAGAAGCATTAGAACTCTATTGCTACGATAGGTAGGCATCTGCAAACGCTATTTCCTTGCAGGGAAGTGTCGCATTTACATTCATTTGAAGTGTATACGAGGAATACATGACACTTCGCAAATCCTATTATATCTTACCATGAAACATAGATATGAGATGCGATATCGCGTTTTAATAAGCATTAGAACTTTATTGCTACGATAGGCAGACATCTGCAAACGCTATTTCCTTGCAAGGAAGTGTCGCATTTACATTCATTTGAAGTGTAGACGAGGAATACATAACACTTCGCAAATCATATAATATCTTACTATGAAACATAGAAATGAGATGCGATATCGCGTTTTAAGAAGCATTAGAAGGCTATTGCTACGAAACGTAGACATCTGCAAACGCTATTTCCTAGCGAGGAAGTATCGCATTCACATTCATTTGGAGTGTCGTCGAGGAATACATAACACTTCGCAAATCATGTTATATCTTACCATGAAACATAGAAATGAGATGCGATATCGCGTTTTAAGAATCATATGAACTCTATTGCTACGATACGTAGACATCTGCAAACGCTATTTCCTTGCAAGGAAGTGTCGCATTTACATTCATTTGAAGTGTAGACGATGAATACATAACACTTCGCAAATCATATAATATCTTACTATGAAACATAGAAATGAGATGCGATATCGCGTTTTAAGAAGCATTAGAAGGCTATTGCTACGATTCGTAGACATCTGCAAACGCTATTTCCTAGCGTGGAAGTGTCGCATTCACATTCATTTGAAGTGTCGACGAGGAATACATAACACTTCGCAAATCATGTTATATCTTACCATGAAACATAGAAATGAGATGCGATATCGCGTTTTAAGAATCATATGAACTCTATTGCTACGATACGTAGACATCTCCAAAAGCTATTTCCTTGCAAGGAAGTGTCGCATTTACTTTCATTTGAATCGTAGACGAGGAATGCATATCACTTCGCAATGAATATTATATCTTATCATGAAACATAGATATGAGATGCAATATCTCGTTTTAAGAAGCATTTGAACTCTATTGCTTCGATACGTAGACACCTGCAAACGCTATTTCCTTGCAAGGAAGTGTCGCATTTACATTCATTTGAAGTGTATACGAGGAATACATGACACTTCGCAAATCATATTATATCTTACCATGAAACATAGAAATGAGATGCGATATCGCGTTTTAAGAAGCATTAGAAATCTATTGCTACGATTCGTAGACATCTGCAAACGCTATTTCCTAGCGTGGAAGTGTCGCATTCACATTCATTTGAAGTGTCGACGAGGAATACATAACACTTCGCAAATCATGTTATATCTTACCATGAAACATAGAAATGAGATGCGATATCGCGTTTTAAGAATCATATGAACTCTATTGCTACGATACGTAGACATCTTCAAAAGCTATTTCCTTGCAAGGAAGTGTCGCATTTACTTTCATTTGAATCGTAGACGAGGAATGCATATCACTTCGCAATGAATATTATATCTTATCATGAAACATAGATATGAGATGCAATATCTCGTTTTAAGAAGCATTTGAACTCTATTGCTTCGATACGTAGACACCTGCAAACGCTATTTCCTTGCAAGGAAGTGTCGCATTTACATTCATTTGAAGTGTATACGAGGAATACATGACACTTCGCAAATCATATTATATCTTACCATGAAACATAGAAATGAGATGCGATATCGCGTTTTAAGAAGCATTAGAAGGCTTATGCTACGATACGTAGACATCTGCAAACGCTATTTCCTAGCGAGGAATTATCGCATTCACATTCATTTGAAGTGTCGACGAGGAATACATAACACTTCGCAAATCATGTTATATCTTACCATGAAACATAGAAATGAGATGCGATATCGCGTTTTAAGAATCATATGAACACTATTGCTACGATACGTAGACATCTGCAAACGCTATTTCCTTGCAAGGAAGTGTCGCATTAACATTCATATGAAGTGTAGACGAGGAATACATAACACTTCGCAAATCATATTATATCTTACCATGAAACATAGAAATGAGATGCGATATAGCGTTTTAAGAAGCATTAGAACTCTATTGCTACGATAGGTAGGCATCTGCAAACGCTATATCCTTGCAGGGAAGTGTCGCATTTACATTCATTTGAAGTGTATACGAGGAATACATGACACTTCGCAAATCCTATTATATCTTACCATGAAACATAGAAATGAGATGCGATATCGCGTTTTAATAAGCATTAGAACTTTATTGCTACGATAGGCAGACATCTGCAAACGCTATTTCCTTGCAAGGAAGTGTCGCATTTACATTCATTTGAAGTGTAGACGAGGAATACATAACACTTCGCAAATCATATAATATCTTACTATGAAACATAGAAATGAGATGCGATATCGCGTTTTAAGAAGCATTAGAAGGCTATTGCTACGAAACGTAGACATCTGCAAACGCTATTTCCTAGCGAGGAAGTATCGCATTCACATTCATTTGAAGTGTAGACGAGGAATACATAACACTTCGCAAATCATATTATATCTTACCATGAAACATAGAAATGGGATGCGATATCGCGTTTTAAGAAGCATTAGAACCCTATTGCTACGATACGTAGACATTTGCAAACGCTATTTCCTTGCAAGGAAGAGTCGCATTTACATTCATTTGAAGTGTAGACGAGGAATACATAGCACTTCGCAAATCATATTATATCTTACCATGAAACATAGAAATGAGATGCGATATCGCGTTTTAAGAAGCATTGGAAATCTGTTGCTGCGATACGTAGACATCTGCAAACGCTATTTTCTTGCAAGGAAGAGTCGCATTTACATTCATTTGAAGTGTAGACGAGGAATACATAGCACTTCGCAAATCATATTATATCTTACCATGAAACATAGAAATGAGATGCGATATCGCGTTTTAAGAAGCCTTAGAACTCTATCGCTACGATACCTAGACATCTGCCGACGCTATTTCCTAGCAAGGAAGTGTCGCATTTACATTCATTTGAAGTGTAGACGAGGAATACATAACACTTCGCAAATCATATTATATCTTACCATGAACCATAGAAATGACATGCGATATCGCGTTTTAAGAATCATAAGAACTCTATTGCTACGATACGTAGACATCTGCAAACGCTATTTCCTTGCAAGGAAGTGTCGCATTTACATTCATTTGAAGTGTAGACGAGGAATACATAACACTTCGCAAATCATACTATATCTTACCATGAACCATAGAAATGACATGCGATATCGCGTTTTAAGAATCATAAGAACTCTATTGCTACGATACGTAGACATCTGCAAACGCTATTTCCTTGCAAGGAAGTGTCGCATTTACATTCATTTGAAATGTAGACGAGGAATACATGACACTTCGCTAATCATGTTATATCTTAACATGAAACATAGAAATGAGATGCGATATCGCGTTTTAAGAAGCACTATAAATCTACTGCTACGATACGTAGACGTCTGCAAACGCTATTTCCTTGCAAGGAAGTGTCGCATTTACATTCATTTGAAGTGTAGACGAGGAATACATAACACTTCGCAAATCATATTATATCTTACCATGAAACATAGAAATGAGATGCGATATCGCGTTTTAAGAAGCATTAGAATTCTATTGCTACGATAGGTAGACATCTGCAAACGCTATTTCCTTGCAAGGAAGTGTCGCATTTACATTCATTTGAAGTGTAGACGAGGAATACATAACACATCGCATATCATTTAGATCTTACCATGAACCATAGAAATGAGATGCGATATCGCGTTTTAAGAATCACAAGAACTCTATTGCTACGATACCTAGACATCTGCAGACGCTATTTCCTAGCAAGGAAGTGTCGCATTTACATTCATTTGAAGTGTAGACGAGGAATACATAACACTTCGCAAATCATATTATATCTTACCATGAACCATAGAAATGACATGCGATATCGCGTTTTAAGAATTATAAGAACTCTATTGCTACGATACGTAGACATCTGCAAACGCTATTTCCTTGCAAGGAAGTGTCGCATTTACATTCATTTGAAGTGTAGACGAGGAATACATAACACTTCGCAAATCATATTATATCTTACCATGAAACATAGAAATGAGATGCGATATCGCGTTTTAAGAAGCATTAGAATTCTATTGCTACGATAGGTAGACATCTGCAAACGCTATTTCCTTGCAAGGAAGTGTCGCATTTACATTCATTTGAAGTGTAGACGAGGAATACATAACACTTCTCACATCATATTATATCTTACCATGAAACATAGGAATGTGATGCGATATCGCGTTTTAAGAATCATAAGAACTCTATTGCTACGATACGTAGACATCTGCAAACGCTATTTCCTAGCGAGGAAGTGTCGCATTTACATTCATTTGAAGTGTAGACGGGGAATACATAACACTTCGCAAATCGTGTTATATCTTACCATGAAACATAGAATTGAGATGCGATATCGCGTTTTAAGAAGCATCAGAACTCTATTGCTACGATACCTAGATACCTGCAGACGCTATTTCCTACCAAGGAAGCGTCGCATTAACATTCATATGAAGTGTAGACGAGGAATACATAGCACTTCGCAAATCATATTATATCTTACCATGAAACATAGAAATGAGATGCGATATAGCGTTTTAAGAAGCATTAGAACTCTATTGCTACGATAGGTAGGCATCTGCAAACGCTATTTCCTTGCAAGGAAGTGTCGCGTTTACATTCATTTGAAGTGTAGACGAGGAATACATGACACTTCGCAAATCATATTATATCTTACCATGAAACATAGAAATGAGATGCGATATCGCGTTTTAAGAAGCATTAGAAATCTATTGCTACGATTCGTAGACATCTGCAAACGCTATTTCCTAGCGTGGAAGTGTCGCATTCACATTCATTTGAGGTGCCGACGAGGAATACATAACACTTCGCAAATCATGTTATATCTTACCATGAAACATAGAAATGAGATGCGATATCGCGTTTTAAGAATCATATGAACTCTATTGCTACGATACGTAGACATCTTCAAAAGCTATTTCCTTGCAAGGAAGTGTCGCATTTACTTTCACTTGAATCGTAGACGAGGAATGCATATCACTTCGCAATGAATATTATATCTTATCATGAAACATAGATATGAGATGCAATATCTCGTTTTAAGAAGCATTTGAACTCTATTGCTTCGATACGTAGACACCTGCAAACGCTATTTCCTTGCAAGGAAGTGTCGCATTTACATTCATTTGAAGTGTATACGAGGAATACATGACACTTCGCAAATCATATTATATCTTACCATGAAACATAGAAATGAGATGCGATATCGCGTTTTAAGAAGCATTAGAAGGCTTATGCTACGATACGTAGACATCTGCAAACGCTATTTCCTAGCGAGGAATTATCGCATTCACATTCATTTGAAGTGTCGACGAGGAATACATAACACTTCGCAAATCATGTTATATCTTACCATGAAACATAGAAATGAGATGCGATATCGCGTTTTAATAAGCATTAGAACTTTATTGCTACGATAGGCAGACATCTGCAAACGCTATTTCCTTGCAAGGAAGTGTCGCATTTACATTCATTTGAAGTGTAGACGAGGAATACATAACACTTCGCAAATCATATAATATCTTACTATGAAACATAGAAATGAGATGCGATATCGCGTTTTAAGAAGCATTAGAAGGCTATTGCTACGAAACGTAGACATCTGCAAACGCTATTTCCTAGCGAGGAAGTATCGCATTCACATTCATTTGAAGTGTCGACGAGGAATACATAACACTTCGCAAATCATGTTATATCTTACCATGAAACATAGAAATGAGATGCGATATCGCGTTTTAAGAATCATATGAACTCTATTGCTACGATACGTAGACATCTGCAAACGCTATTTCCTTGCAAGGAAGTGTCGCATTTACATTCATGTGAAGCGTAGACGAGGAGTACATAACACTTCGCAAATAATATTATATCTTACCATGAAACATAGAAATGAGATGCGATATTGCGTTTTAAGAAGCATTAGAACTCTATTGCTACGATAGGTAGACATCTGCAGACGCTATTTCCTAACAAGGAAGTGTCGCATTTACATTCATTTGAAGTGTATACGAGGAATACATGACACTTCGCAAATCATATTATATCTTACCATGAAACATAGAAATGAGATGCGATATCGCGTTTTAAGAAGCATTAGAAGGCTAATGCTACGATACGTAGACATCTGCAAACGCTATTTCCTAGCGAGGAAGTGTCGCATTCACATTCATTTGAAGTGTCGACGAGGAATACATAACACTTCGCAAATCATGTTATATCTTACCATGAAACATAGAAATGAGATGCGATATCGCGTTTTAAGAATCATATGAACTCTATTGCTACGATACGTAGACATCTTCAAACGCTATTTCCTTGCAAGGAAGTGTCGCATTTACTTTCATTTGAATCGTAGACGAGCAATGCATAACACTTCGCAATGAATATTATATCTTATCATGAAACATAGATATGAGATGCAATATCTCGTTTTAAGAAGCATTTGAACTCTATTGCTTCGATACGTAGACACCTGCAAACGCTATTTCCTTGCAAGGAAGTGTCGCATTTACATTCATTTGAAGTGTAGACGAGGAATACATGACACTTCGCAAATCATATTATATCTTACCAAGAAACATAGAAATGAGATGCGATATCGCGTTTTAAGAATCACTAGAACACTATTGCTACGATAGGTAGACATCTGCAAACGCTATTTCCTTGCAAGGAAGTGTCGCATTTACATTCACTTGAAGTGTAGACGAGGAATACATAACACTTCGCAAATCATATAATATCCTACTATGAAACATAGAAATGAGATGCGATATCGCGTTTTAAGAAGCATTAGGACTCTATTGCTACGATACCTACACATCTGCAGACGCTATTTCCTAGCAAGGAAGTGTCGCATTTACATTCATTTGAAGTGTAGACGAGGAATACATAACACTTCGCAAGTCATATTATATCTTACCATGAAACATAGAAATGGGATGCGATATCGCGTTTTAAGAAGCATTAGAACCCTATTGCTACGATACGTAGACATTTGCAAACGCTATTTCTTGCAAGGAAGAGTCGCATTTACATTCATTTGAAGTGTAGACGAGGAATACATAGCACTTCGCAAATCATATTATATCTTACCATGAAACATAGAAATGAGATGCGATATCGCGTTTTAAGAAGCATTGGAAATCTGTTGCTGCGATACGTAGACATCTGCAAACGCTATTTTCTTGCAAGGAAGAGTCGCATTTACATTCATTTGAAGTGTAGACGAGGAATACATAGCACTTCGCAAATCATATTATATCTTACCATGAAACATAGAAATGAGATGCGATATCGCGTTTTAAGAAGCATTGGAAATCTGTTGCTGCGATACGTAGACATCTGCAAACGCTATTTCCTAGCGTGGAAGTGTCGCATTCACATTCATTTGAAGTGTCGACGAGGAATACATAACACTTCGCAAATCATGTTATATCTTACCATGAAACATAGAAATGAGATGCGATATCGCGTTTTAAGAATCATATGAACTCTATTGCTACGATACGTAGACATCTTCAAACGCTATTTCCTTGCAAGGAAGTGTCGCATTTACTTTCATTTGAATCGTAGACGAGGAATGCATATCACTTCGCAATGAATATTATATCTTATCATGAAACATAGATATGAGATGCAATATCTCGTTTTAAGAAGCATTTGAACTCTATTGCTTCGATACGTAGACACCTGCAAACGCTATTTCCTTGCAAGGAAGTGTCGCATTTACATTCATTTGAAGTGTAGACGAGGAATACATGACACTTCGCAAATCATATTATATCTTACCAAGAAACATAGAAATGAGATGCGATATCGCGTTTTAAGAATCACTAGAACACTATTGCTACGATAGGTAGACATCTGCAAACGCTATTTCCTTGCAAGGAAGTGTCGCATTTACATTCACTTGAAGTGTAGACGAGGAATACATAACACTTCGCAAATCATATAATATCCTACTATGAAACATAGAAATGAGATGCGATATCGCGTTTTAAGAAGCATTAGGACTCTATTGCTACGATACCTACACATCTGCAGACGCTATTTCCTAGCAAGGAAGTGTCGCATTTACATTCATTTGAAGTGTAGACGAGGAATACATGACACTTCGCAAATCCTATTATATCTTGCCATGAAACATAGAAATGAGATGCGATATCGCGTTTTAATAAGAATTAGAACTCTATTGCTACGATACCTAGACATCTGCAGACGCTATTTCCTAGCAAGGAAGTGTCGCATTTACATTCATTTGAAGTGTAGACGAGGAATACATAACACTTCGCAAATCATATTATATCTTACCATGAACCATAGAAATGACATGCGATATCGCGTTTTAAGAATCATAAGAACTCTATTGCTACGATACGTAGACATCTGCAAACGCTATTTCCTTGCAAGGAAGTGTCGCATTTACATTCATTTGAAGTGTAGACGAGGAATACATAACACTTCGCAAATCATATTATATCTTACCATGAACCATAGAAATGACATGCGATATCGCGTTTTAAGAATCATAAGAACTCTATTGCTACGATACGTAGACATCTGCAAACGCTATTTCCTTGCAAGGAAGTGTCGCATTTACATTCATTTGAAGTGTAGACGAGGAAAACATAACACTTCGCAAATCATAATATATCTTACCATGAAACATAGAAATGAGATGCGATTTCGCGTTTTAAGAAGCCTTAGAACTCTATCGCTACGATACCTAGACGTCTGCAGACGCTATTTCCTAGCAAGGATGTGTCGCATTTACATTCATTTGAAGTGTAGACGAGGAATACATAACACTTCGCAAATCATACTATATCTTGCCATGAACCATAGAAATGACATGCGATATCGCGTTTTAAGAATCATAAGAACTCTATTGCTACGATACGTAGACATCTGCAAACGCTATTTCCTTGCAAGGAAGTGTCGCATTTACATTCATTTGAAATGTAGACGAGGAATACATGACACTTCGCTAATCATGTTATATCTTAACATGAAACATAGAAATGAGATGCGATATCGCGTTTTAAGAAGCATTATAAATCTATTGCTACGATACGTAGACGTCTGCAAACGCTATTTCCTTGCAAGGAAGTGTCGCATTTACATTCATTTGAAGTGTAGACGAGGAATACATAACACTTCGCAAATCATATTATATCTTACCATGAAACATAGAAATGAGATGCGATATCGCGTTTTAAGAAGCATTAGAATTCTATTGCTACGATCGGTAGACATCTGCAAACGCTATTTCCTTGCAAGGAAGTGTCGCATTTACATTCATTTGAAGTGTAGACGAGGAATACATAACACATCGCATATCATTTAGATCTTACCATGAACCATAGAAATGAGATGCGATATCGCGTTTTAAGAATCACAAGAACTCTATTGCTACGATACCTAGACATCTGCAGACGCTATTTCCTAGCAAGGAAGTGTCGCATTTACATTCATTTGAAGTGTAGACGAGGAATACATAACACTTCGCAAATCATATTATATCTTACCATGAACCATAGAAATGACATGCGATATCGCGTTTTAAGAATCATAAGAACTCTATTGCTACGATACGTAGACATCTGCAAACGCTATTTCCTTGCAAGGAAGTGTCGCATTTACATTCATTTGAAGTGTAGACGAGGAATACAAAACACTTCGCAAATCATATTATATCTTACCATGAAACATAGAAATGAGATGCGATATCGCGTTTTAAGAAGCATTAGAATTCTATTGCTACGATAGGTAGACATCTGCAAACGCTATTTCCTTGCAAGGAAGTGTCGCATTTACATTCATTTGAAGTGTAGACGAGGAATACATAACACTTCTCAAATCATATTATATCTTACCATGAAACATAGGAATGAGATGCGATATCGCGTTTTAAGAATCATAAGAACTCTATTGCTACGATACCTAGATACCTGCAGACGCTATTTCCTACCAAGGAAGTGTCGCATTAACATTCATATGAAGTGTAGACGAGGAATACATAACACTTCGCAAATCATATTATATCTTACCATGAAACATAGAAATGAGATGCGATATAGCGTTTTAAGAAGCATTAGAACTCTATTGCTACGATAGGTAGGCATCTGCAAACGCTATTTCCTTGCAAGGAAGTGTCGCGTTTACATTCATTTGAAGTGTAGACGAGGAATACATGACACTTCGCAAATCATATTATATCTTACCATGAAACATAGAAATGAGATGCGATATCGCGTTTTAAGAAGCATTAGAAATCTATTGCTACGATTCGTAGACATCTGCAAACGCTATTTCCTAGCGTGGAAGTGTCGCATTCACATTCATTTGAAGTGTCGACGAGGAATACATAACACTTCGCAAATCATGTTATATCTTACCATGAAACATAGAAATGAGATGCGATATCGCGTTTTAAGAATCATATGAACTCTATTGCTACGATACGTAGACATCTTCAAACGCTATTTCCTTGCAAGGAAGTGTCGCATTTACTTTCATTTGAATCGTAGACGAGGAATGCATATCACTTCGCAATGAATATTATATCTTATCATGAAACATAGATATGAGATGCAATATCTCGTTTTAAGAAGCATTTGAACTCTATTGCTTCGATACGTAGACACCTGCAAACGCTATTTCCTTGCAAGGAAGTGTCGCATTTACATTCATTTGAAGTGTAGACGAGGAATACATGACACTTCGCAAATCATATTATATCTTACCAAGAAACATAGAAATGAGATGCGATATCGCGTTTTAAGAATCACTAGAACACTATTGCTACGATAGGTAGACATCTGCAAACGCTATTTCCTTGCAAGGAAGTGTCGCATTTACATTCACTTGAAGTGTAGACGAGGAATACATAACACTTCGCAAATCATATAATATCCTACTATGAAACATAGAAATGAGATGCGATATCGCGTTTTAAGAAGCATTAGGACTCTATTGCTACGATACCTACACATCTGCAGACGCTATTTCCTAGCAAGGAAGTGTCGCATTTACATTCATTTGAAGTGTAGACGAGGAATACATGACACTTCGCAAATCCTATTATATCTTGCCATGAAACATAGAAATGAGATGCGATATCGCGTTTTAATAAGAATTAGAACTCTATTGCTACGATAGGCAGACATCTGCAAACGCTATTTCCTTGCAAGGAAGTGTCGCATTTACATTCATTTGAAGTGTAGACGAGGAATACATAACACTTCGCAAATCATATAATATCTTACCATGAAACATAGAAATGAGATGCGATATCGCGTTTTAAGAAGCATTAGAAGGCTATTGCTACGATACGTAGACATCTGCAAACGCTATTTCCTAGCGAGGAAGTATCGCATTCACATTCATTTGAAGTGTGGACGAGGAATACATAACACTTCGCAAATCATGTTATATCTTACCATGAAACATAGAAATGAGATGCGATATCGCGTTTTAAGAATCATATGAACTCTATTGCTACGATAGGTAGGCATCTGCAAACGCTATTTCCTTGCAAGGAAGTGTCGCGTTTACATTCATTTGAAGTGTAGACGAGGAATACATAACACTTCGCAAATCATATAATATCCTACTATGAAACATAGAAATGAGATGCGATATCGCGTTTTAAGAAGCATTAGGACTCTATTGCTACGATACCTACACATCTGCAGACGCTATTTCCTAGCAAGGAAGTGTCGCATTTACATTCATTTGAAGTGTAGACGAGGAATACATGACACTTCGCAAATCCTATTATATCTTGCCATGAAACATAGAAATGAGATGCGATATCGCGTTTTAATAAGAATTAGAACTCTATTGCTACGATAGGCAGACATCTGCAAACGCTATTTCCTTGCAAGGAAGTGTCGCATTTACATTCATTTGAAGTGTAGACGAGGAATACATAACACTTCGCAAATCATATAATATCTTACCATGAAACATAGAAATGAGATGCGATATCGCGTTTTAAGAAGCATTAGAAGGCTATTGCTACGATACGTAGACATCTGCAAACGCTATTTCCTAGCGAGGAAGTATCGCATTCACATTCATTTGAAGTGTGGACGAGGAATACATAACACTTCGCAAATCATGTTATATCTTACCATGAAACATAGAAATGAGATGCGATATCGCGTTTTAAGAATCATATGAACTCTATTGCTACGATAGGTAGGCATCTGCAAACGCTATTTCCTTGCAAGGAAGTGTCGCGTTTACATTCATTTGAAGTGTAGACGAGGAATACATGACACTTCGCAAATCATATTATATCTTACCATGAAACACAGAAATGAGATGCGATATCGCGTTTTGAGAAGCATTAGAAATCTATTGCTACGATTCGTAGACATCTGCAAACGCTATTTCCTAGCGTGGAAGTGTCGCATTCACATTCATTTGAAGTGTCGACGAGGAATACATAACACTTCGCAAATCATGTTATATCTTACCATGAAACATTGAAATGAGATGCGATATCGCGTTTTAAGAATCATATGAACTCTATTGCTACGATACGTAGACATCTTCAAACGCTATTTCCTTGCAAGGAAGTGTCGCATTTACTTTCGTTTGAATCGTAGACGAGGAATGCATAACACTTCGCAATGAATATTATATCTTATCATGAAACATAGATGTGAGATGCAATATCTCGTTTTAAGAAGCATTTGAACTCTATTGCTTCGATACGTAGACACATGCAAACGCTATTTCCTTGCAAGGAAGTGTCGCATTTACATTCATTTGAAGTGTAGACGAGGAATACATGACACTTCGCAAATCATATTATATCTTACCAAGAAACATAGAAATGAGATGCGATATCGCGTTTTAAGAATCACTAGAACACTATTGCTACGATAGGTAGACATCTGCAAACGCTATTTCCTTGCACGGAAGTGTCGCATTTACATTCACTTGAAGTGTAGACGAGGAATACATAACACTTCGCAAATCATATAATATCCTACTATGAAACATAGAAATGAGATGCGATATCGCGTTTTAAGAAGCACTAGAACTCTATTGCTACGATACCTACACATCTGCAGACGCTATTTCCTAGCAAGGAAGTGTCGCATTTACATTCATTTGAAGTGTAGACGAGGAATACATGACACTTCGCAAATCATATAATATCTCACTATGAAACATAGAAATGAGATGCGATATCGCGTTTTAAGAAGCATTAGAACTCTATTCCTACGATAGGTAGACATCTGCAAACGCTATTTCCCTGCAAGGAAGTGTCGCATTTACATTCATTTGAAGTGTAGACGAGGAATACATGACACTTCGCAAATCATATTATATCTTACAATGAAACATAGAAATGAGATGCGATATCGCGTTTTAAGAAGCATTAGAAATCTATTGCTACGATACGTAGACATCTGCAAACGCTATTTCCTAGCGAGGAAGTGTCGCATTCACATTCATTTGAAGTGTAGACGAGGAATACATAACACTTCGCAAATCATATTATATCTTACCATGAAACATGGAAATGAGATGCGATATAGCGTTTTAAGAAGCATTAGAACTCTATTGCTACGATACGTAGACATCTTCAAACGCTATTTCCTTGCAAGGAAGTGTCGCATTTACTTTCATTTGAATCGCAGACGAGGAATGCATAACACTTCGCAATGAATATTATATCTTATCATGAAACATAGATATGAGATGCAATATCTCGTTTTAAGAAGCATTTGAACTCTATTGCTTCGATACGTAGACACCTGCAAACGCTTTTTCCTTGCAAGGAAGTGTCGCATTTACATTCATTTGAATCGTAGACGAGGAATGCATAACACTTCGTAATGAATATTACATCTTACCGTGAAACATAGAAATGAGATGCGATATCGCGTTTTAAGAAGCATTAGAAATCTATTGCTACGATACGTAGACATCTGCAAACGCTATTTCCTAGCGAGGAAGTATGGCATTCACATTCATTTGAAGTGTAAACGAGGAATACATAACACTTCGCAAATCATATTATATCTCACCATGAAACATAGAAATGAGATGCGATATCGCGTTTTAAGAAGCATTGGAACACTATCGCTACGATACCTAGACATCTGCAGACGCTATTTCCTAGCAAGGAAGTGTCGCATTTACATTCATTTGAAGTGTAGAAGAGGAATACATAACACTTCGCAAATCGGATTATATCTTACCAAGAACCATAGAAATGAGATGCGATATCGCGTTTTAAGAATCATAAGAACTCTATTGCTACGATACGTAGACATCTGCAAACGCTATTTAGTAGCGAGGAAGAGTCGCATTCACATTCATTTGAAGTGTAGACGAGGAATACATAACGCAAATCATGTTATATCTTACCAAGAAACATAGAAATGAGATGCGATATCGCGTTTTAATAATCATATGAACTCTATTGCTACGATACGTAGACATCTGCAAACGCTATTTCCTAGCGAGGAAGTCTCGCATTTACATTCATTTGAAGTGTAGACGAGGAATACATGACACTTCGCAAATCATATTATATCTTACCATGAAACATAGAAATGAGATGCGATATCGCGTTTTAAGAAGCATTAGAAATCTATTGCTACGATTCGTAGACATCTGCAAACGCTATTTCCTAGCGTGGAAGTGTCGCATTCACATTCATTTGAAGTGTCGACGAGGAATACATAACACTTCGCAAATCAAGTTATATCTTACCATGAAACATTGAAATGAGATGCGATATCGCGTTTTAAGAATCATATGAACTCCATTGCTACGATACGTAGACATCTTCAAACGCTATTTCCTTGCAAGGAAGTGTCGCATTTACTTTCATTTGAATCGTAGACGAGGAATGCATAACACTTCGCAATGGATATTATATCTTGTCATGAAACATAGATATGAGATGCAATATCTCGTTTTAAGAAGCATTTGAACTCTATTGCTTCGATACGTAGACACCTGCAAACGCTATTTCCCTGCAAGGAAGTGTCGCATTTACATTCATTTGAAGTGTAGACTAGGAATACATGACACTTCGCAAATCATATTATATCTTACAATGAAACATAGAAATGAGATGCGATATCGCGTTTTAAGAAGCATTAGAAATCTATTGCTACGATACGTAGACATCTGCAAACGCTATTTCCTAGCGAGGAAGTGTCGCATTTACATTCATTTGAAGTGTAGACGGGGAGTACATAACACTTCGCAAATCGTGTTATATCTTACCATGAAACATAGAATTGAGATGCGATATCGCGTTTTAAGAAGCATCAGAACTCTATTGCTACGATACCTAGATATCTGCAGACGCTATTTCTTACCAAGGAAGTGTCGCATTAACATTCATATGAAGTGTAGACGAGGAATACATAACACTTCGCAAATCATATTATATCTTACCATGAACCATAGAAATGAGATGCGATATAGCGTTTTAAGGAGCATTAGAACTCTATTGCTACGATAGGTAGGCATCTGCAAACGCTATTTCCTTGCAAGGAAGTGTCGCGTTTACATTCATTTGAAGTGTAGACGAGGAATACATGACACTTCGCAAATCATATTATATCTTACCATGAAACATAGAAATGAGATGCGATATCGCGTTTTAAGAAGCATTAGAAATCTATTGCTACGATTCGTAGACATCTGCAAACGCTATTTCCTAGCGTGGAAGTGTCGCATTCACATTCATTTGAAGTGTCGACGAGGAATACATAACACTTCGCAAATCATGTTATATCTTACCATGAAACATTGAAATGAGATGCGATATCGCGTTTTAAGAATCATATGAACTCTATTGCTACGATACGTAGACATCTTCAAACGCTATTTCCTTGCTAGGAAGTGTCGCATTTACTTTCATTTGAATCGTAGACGAGGAATGCATAACACTTCGCAATGGATATTATATCTTGTCATGAAACATAGATATGAGATGCAATATCTCGTTTTAAGAAGCATTTGAACTCTATTGCTTCGATACGTAGACACCTGCAAACGCTATTTCCTTGCAAGGAAGTGTCGCATTTACATTCATTTGAAGTGTAGACGAGGAATACATGACACTTCGCAAATCATATTATATCTTACCAAGAAACATAGAAATGAGATGCGATATCGCGTTTTAAGAATCACTAGAACACTATTGCTACGATAGGTAGACATCTGCAAACGCTATTTCCTTGCAAGGAAGTGTCGCATTTACATTCACTTGAAGTGTAGACGAGGAATACATAACACTTCGCAAATCATATAATATCCTACTATGAAACATAGAAATGAGATGCGATATCGCGTTTTAAGAAGCATTAGAACTCTATTGCTACGATACCTACACATCTGCAGACGCTATTACCTAGCAAGGAAGTGTCGCATTTACATTCATTTGAAGTGTAGACGAGGAATACATGACACTTCGCAAATCATATTATATCTTACCATGAAATATAGAAATGAGATGCGATATCGAGTTTTAAGAATCATATGAACTCTATTGCTACGATACGTAGACATCTGCAAACGCTATTTCCTAGCGAGGAAGTGTCGCATTCACATTCATTTGAAGTGTAGACGAGGAATACATGACACTTCGCAAATCATATTATATCTTACCATGAAACATAGAAATGAGATGAGATATCATGTTTTAAGAAGCATTAGAAAGCTATTGCTACGATACGTAGACATCTGCAAACGCTATTTAGTAGCGAGGAAGAGTCGCATTCACATTCATTTGAAGTGTAGACGAGGAATACATAACGCAAATCATGTTATATCTTACCATGAAACATAGAAATGAGATGCGATATCGCGTTTTAATAATCATATGAACTCTATTGCTACGATACGTAGACATCTGCAAACGCTATTTCCTAGCGAGGAAGTATCGCTATCACATTCATTTGAAGTGTAGACGAGGAATACATAACACTTCGCAAATCATGTTATATCTTACCATGAAACATGGAAATGAGATGCGATATCGCGTTTTAATAATCATATGAACTCTATTGCTACGATACGTAGACATCTGCAAACGCTATTTCCTAGCGAGGAAGTGTCGCATTCACATTCATTTGAAGTGTAGGCGAGGAATATGACACTTCGCAAATCATATTATATCTTACCATGAAACATAGAAATGAGATGAGATATCGCGTTTTAAGAAGCATTAGAAAGCTATTGCTACGATACCTAGACATCTGCAGACGCTATTTCCTCGCAAGGAAGTGTCGCATTTACATTCATTTGAAGTGTAGACGAGGAATACATGACACTTCGCAAATCATATTATATCTTACCATGAAACATAGAAATGAGATATGATATCGCGTTTTAAGAAGCATTAGAAAGCGATTGCTACGATACGTAGACATCTGCAAACGTTATTTCCTAGCGAGGAAGTATCGCATTCACATTCATTTGAAGTGTAGACGAGGAATACATAACACTTCGCAAATCATGTTATATCTTACCATGAAACATAGAAATGAGATGCGATATCGCGTTTTAAGAATCATATGAACTCTATTGCTACGATACGTAGTCATCTGCAAACGCTATTTCCTAGCGAGGAAGTGTCGCATTCACATTCATTTGAAGCGTAGACGAGGAATACATGACACTTCGCAAATCATATTATACCTTACCATGAAACATAGAAATGAGATGCGATATCGCGTTTTAAGAATCGTAAGAACTCTATTGCTACGATACGTAGACATCTGCAAACGCTATTTCCTTGCAAGGAAGTGTCGCATTTACATACATTTGAAGTGTGGACGAGGAATACATAAACTTTGCAAATAATTTTACATCTTACCATGAAACATAGAAACGAGATGCGATATCGCGTTTTAAGAAGCATTACACCTCTATTGCTACGATACCTAGACATCTGCAGACGCTATTTCCTAGCAAGGAAGTCTCGCATTTACATTCATTTGAAGTGTGGACGAGGAATACATGACATTTCACAAATCATATTATATCTTACCATGAAACATAGAAATGAAATGCGATATCGCGTTTTACGAAGCATTAGAAAGCTATTGCTATGATACGTAGACATCTGCAAACGCTATTTCCTAGCGAGGAAGTGTCGCATTCACATTCATTTGAAGTGTAGACGAGGAATACATAACACATCGCAAATTATGTTATATCCTACCATGAAACATAGAAATGAGATGCGATATCGCGTTTTAAGAATCGTAAGAACTCTATTGCTACGATACGTAGACATCTGCAAACGCTATTTCCTTGCAAGGAAGTGTCGCATTCACATTCATTTGAAGCGTAGACGAGGAATACATGGCACTTCGCAAATCATATTATATCTTACCATGAGACATAGAAATGAGATGCGATATCGCGTTTTAAGAATCATAAGAACTCTATTGCTACGATACGTAGACATCTGCGAACGCTATTTCCTTGCAAAGAAGTGTCGCATTTACATTCATTTGAATCGTAGACGAGGAATGCATAACACTTCGCAATGTATATTATATCTTATCATGAAGCATAGATATGAGATGCAATATCTCGTTTTAAGAAGCATTTGAACTCTATTGCTTCGATACGTAGACATCTGCAATCGGTACTTCCTTGCAAGGAAGTGTCGCATTTACATTCTTTTGAAGTGTAGACGAGGAATACATAACACTTTGCAAATAATTTTACATCTTACCATGAAACATAGAAATGAGATGCGATATCGCGTTTTAAGAATCACTAGAACACTATTGCTACGATAGGTAGACATCTGCAAACGCTATTTCCTTGCAAGGAAGTGTCGCATTTACATTCACTTGAAGTGTAGACGAGGAATACATAACACTTCGCAAATCATATAATATCCTACTATGAAACATAGAAATGAGATGCGATATCGCGTTTTAAGAAGCATTAGAACTCTATTGCTACGATACCTACACATCTGCAGACGCTATTACCTAGCAAGGAAGTGTCGCATTTACATTCATTTGAAGTGTAGACGAGGAATACATGACACTTCGCAAATCATATTATATCTTACCATGAAATATAGAAATGAGATGCGATATCGCGTTTTGAGAATCATAAGAACTCTATTGTTACGATACGTAGACATCTGCAGACGCTATTTCCTAACAAGGAAGTGTCGCATTTACATTCATTTGAAGTGTATACGAGGAATACATGACACTTCGCAAACCATATTATATCTTACCATGAAACATAGAAATGAGATGCGATATCGCGTTTTAAGAAGCATTAGAATTCTATTGCTACGATACCTAGACATCTGCAGACGCTATTTCCTTGCATGGAAGTGTCGCACTTACATTCATTTGAAGTGTAGACGAGGAATACATGACACTTCGCAAATCATATTATACCTTACCATGAAACATAGAAATGAGATGCGATATCGCGTTTTAAGAATCGTAAGAACTCTATTGCTACGATACGTAGACATCTGCAAACGCTATTTCCTTGCAAGGAAGTGTCGCATTTACATACATTTGAAGTGTGGACGAGGAATACATAAACTTTGCAAATAATTTTACATCTTACCATGAAACATAGAAACGAGATGCGATATCGCGTTTTAAGAAGCATTACACCTCTATTGCTACGATACCTAGACATCTGCAGACGCTATTTCCTAGCAAGGAAGTCTCGCATTTACATTCATTTGAAGTGTGGACGAGGAATACATGACATTTCACAAATCATATTATATCTTACCATGAAACATAGAAATGAGATGCGGTATCGCGTTTTAAGCAGCATTAGAAAGCTATTGCTACGATACGTAGACATCTGCAAACGCTATTTCCTAGCGAGGAAGTGTCGCATTCACATTCATTTGAAGTGTAGGCGAGGAATATGACACTTCGCAAATCATATTATATCTTACCATGAAACATAGAAATGAGATGAGATATCGCGTTTTAAGAAGCATTAGAAAGCTATTGCTACGATACCTAGACATCTGCAGACGCTATTTCCTCGCAAGGAAGTGTCGCATTTACATTCATTTGAAGTGTAGACGAGGAATACATGACACTTCGCAAATCATATTATATCTTACCATGAAACATAGAAATGAAATGCGATATCGCGTTTTACGAAGCATTAGAAAGTTATTGCTATGATACGTAGACATCTGCAAACGCTATTTCCTAGCGAGGAAGTGTCGCATTCACATTCATTTGAAGTGTAGACGAGGAATACATAACACATCGCAAATTATGTTATATCCTACCATGAAACATAGAAATGAGATGCGATATCGCGTTTTAAGAATCGTAAGAACTCTATTGCTACGATACGTAGACATCTGCAAACGCTATTTCCTTGCAAGGAAGTGTCGCATTCACATTCATTTGAAGCGTAGACGAGGAATACATGACACTTCGCAAATCATATTATATCTTACCATGAGACATAGAAATGAGATGCGATATCGCGTTTTAAGAATCATAAGAACTCTATTGCTACGATACGTAGACATCTGCGAACGCTATTTCCTTGCAAAGAAGTGTCGCATTTACATTCATTTGAATCGTAGACGAGGAATGCATAACACTTCGCAATGTATATTATATCTTATCATGAAGCATAGATATGAGATGCAATATCTCGTTTTAAGAAGCATTTGAACTCTATTGCTTCGATACGTAGACATCTGCAATCGGTACTTCCTTGCAAGGAAGTGTCGCATTTACATTCTTTTGAAGTGTAGACGAGGAATACATAACACTTCGCAAATAATTTTACATCTTACCATGAAACATAGAAATGAGATGCGATATCGCGTTTTAAGAATCACTAGAACACTATTGCTACGATAGGTAGACATCTGCAAACGCTATTTCCTTGCAAGGAAGTGTCGCATTTACATTCACTTGAAGTGTAGACGAGGAATACATAACACTTCGCAAATCATATAATATCCTACTATGAAACATAGAAATGAGATGCGATATCGCGTTTTAAGAAGCATTAGAAATCTATTGCTACGATACCTACACATCTGCAGACGCTATTACCTAGCAAGGAAGTGTCGCATTTACATTCATTTGAAGTGTAGACGAGGAATACATGACACTTCGCAAATCATATTATATCTTACCATGAAATATAGAAATGAGATGCGATATCGCGTTTTGAGAATCATAAGAACTCTATTGTTACGATACGTAGACATCTGCAGACGCTATTTCCTAACAAGGAAGTGTCGCATTTACATTCATTTGAAGTGTATACGAGGAATACATGACACTTCGCAAACCATATTATATCTTACCATGAAACATAGAAATGAGATGCGATATCGCGTTTTAAGAAGCATTAGAATTCTATTGCTACGATACCTAGACATCTGCAGACGCTATTTCCTTGCATGGAAGTGTCGCACTTACATTCATTTGAAGTGTAGACGAGGAATACATGACACTTCGCAAATCATATTATACCTTACCATGAAACATAGAAATGAGATGCGATATCGCGTTTTAAGAATCGTAAGAACTCTATTGCTACGATACGTAGACATCTGCAAACGCTATTTCCTTGCAAGGAAGTGTCGCATTTACATACATTTGAAGTGTGGACGAGGAATACATAAACTTTGCAAATAATTTTACATCTTACCATGAAACATAGAAACGAGATGCGATATCGCGTTTTAAGAAGCATTACACCTCTATTGCTACGATACCTAGACATCTGCAGACGCTATTTCCTAGCAAGGAAGTCTCGCATTTACATTCATTTGAAGTGTGGACGAGGAATACATGACATTTCACAAATCATATTATATCTTACCATGAAACATAGAAATGAGATGCGGTATCGCGTTTTAAGCAGCATTAGAAAGCTATTGCTACGATACGTAGACATCTGCAAACGCTATTTCCTAGCGAGGAAGTGTCGCATTCACATTCATTTGAAGCGCAGACGAGGAATACATAACACTTCGCAAATCATATTACATCTTACCATGAAACATAGAAATGAGATGCGATATCGCGTTTTAGGAAGCACTAGAACTCTATTGCTACGATACGTAGACAGTTGCAGACGCTATTTCCTAGCAAGGAAGTGTCGCATTTACATTCATTTGAAGTGTAGACGAGGAATACATGACACTTCGCAAATCATATTATATCTTACCATGAAACATAGAAATGAGATATGATATCGCGTTTTAAGAAGCATTAGAAAGCGATTGCTACGATACGTAGACATCTGCAAACGCTATTTCCTAGCGAGGAAGTATCGCATTCACATTCATTTGAAGTGTAGACGAGGAATACATAACACTTCGCAAATCATGTTATATCTTACCATGAAACATAGAAATGAGATGCGATATCGCGTTTTAAGAATCATATGAACTCTATTGCTACGATACGTAGTCATCTGCAAACGCTATTTCCTAGCGAGGAAGTGTCGCATTCACATTCATTTGAAGCGTAGACGAGGAATACATGACACTTCGCAAATCATATTATATCTTACCATGAGACATAGAAATGAGATGCGGTATCGCGTTTTAAGCAGCATTAGAAAGCTATTGCTACGATACGTAGACATCTGCAAACGCTATTTCCTAGCGAGGAAGTGTCGCATTCACATTCATTTGAAGCGCAGACGAGGAATACATAACACTTCGCAAATCATATTACATCTTACCATGAAACATAGAAATGAGATGCGATATCGCGTTTTAGGAAGCACTAGAACTCTATTGCTACGATACGTAGACAGTTGCAGACGCTATTTCCTAGCAAGGAAGTGTCGCATTTACATTCATTTGAAGTGTAGACGAGGAATACATGACACTTCGCAAATCATATTATATCTTACCATGAAACATAGAAATGAGATGCGATATCGGGTTTTAAGTAGCATTAGAAAGCTATTGCTACGATACGTAGACATCCGCAAACGCTATTTCCTAGCGAGGAAGTATCGCTTTCACATTCATTTGAAGTGTAGACGAGGAATACATAACACTTCGCAAATCATGTTATATCTTACCATGAAACATAGAAATGAGATGCGATATCGAGTTTTAAGAATCATATGAACTCTATTGCTACGATACGTAGACATCTGCAAACGCTATTTCCTAGCGAGGAAGTGTCGCATTCACATTCATTTGAAGTGTAGACGAGGAATACATGACACTTCGCAAATCATATTATATCTTACCATGAAACATAGAAATGAGATGAGATATCATGTTTTAAGAAGCATTAGAAAGCTATTGCTACGATACGTAGACATCTGCAAACGCTACTTAGTAGCGAGGAAGAGTCGCATTCACATTCATTTGAAGTGTAGACGAGGAATACATAACGCAAATCATGTTATATCTTACCATGAAACATAGAAATGAGATGCGATATCGCGTTTTAATAATCATATGAACTCTATTGCTACGATACGTAGACATCTGCAAACGCTATTTCCTAGCGAGGAAGTATCGCTTTCACATTCATTTGAAGTGTAGACGAGGAATACATAACACTTCGCAAATCATGTTATATCTTACCATGAAACATGGAAATGAGATGCGATATCGCGTTTTAATAATCATATGAACTCTATTGCTACGATACGTAGACATCTGCAAACGCTATTTCCTAGCGAGGAAGTGTCGCATTCACATTCATTTGAAGTGTAGGCGAGGAATATGACACTTCGCAAATCATATTATATCTTACCATGAAACATAGAAATGAGATGAGATATCGCGTTTTAAGAAGCATTAGAAAGCTATTGCTACGATACCTAGACATCTGCAGACGCTATTTCCTCGCAAGGAAGTGTCGCATTTACATTCATTTGAAGTGTAGACGAGGAATACATGACACTTCGCAAATCATATTATATCTTACCATGAAACATAGAAATGAGATATGATATCGCGTTTTAAGAAGCATTAGAAAGCGATTGCTACGATACGTAGACATCTGCAAACGCTATTTCCTAGCGAGGAAGTATCGCATTCACATTCATTTGAAGTGTAGACGAGGAATACATAACACTTCGCAAATCATGTTATATCTTACCATGAAACATAGAAATGAGATGCGATATCGCGTTTTAAGAATCATATGAACTCTATTGCTACGATACGTAGTCATCTGCAAACGCTATTTCCTAGCGAGGAAGTGTCGCATTCACATTCATTTGAAGCGTAGACGAGGAATACATGACACTTCGCAAATCATATTATACCTTACCATGAAACATAGAAATGAGATGCGATATCGCGTTTTAAGAATCGTAAGAACTCTATTGCTACGATACGTAGACATCTGCAAACGCTATTTCCTTGCAAGGAAGTGTCGCATTTACATACATTTGAAGTGTGGACGAGGAATACATAAACTTTGCAAATAATTTTACATCTTACCATGAAACATAGAAACGAGATGCGATATCGCGTTTTAAGAAGCATTACACCTCTATTGCTACGATACCTAGACATCTGCAGACGCTATTTCCTAGCAAGGAAGTCTCGCATTTACATTCATTTGAAGTGTGGACGAGGAATACATGACATTTCACAAATCATATTATATCTTACCATGAAACATAGAAATGAGATGCGGTATCGCGTTTTAAGCAGCATTAGAAAGCTATTGCTACGATACCTAGACATCTGCAGACGCTATTTCCTAGCAAGGAAGTCTCGCATTTACATTCATTTGAAGTATAGACGAGGAATACATGACACTTCGCAAATCATATTATATCTTACCATGAAACATAGAAATGAAATGCGATATCGCGTTTTACGAAGCATTAGAAAGCTATTGCTATGATACGTAGACATCTGCAAACGCTATTTCCTAGCGAGGAAGTGTCGCATTCACATTCATTTGAAGTGTAGACGAGGAATACATAACACATCGCAAATTATGTTATATCCTACCATGAAACATAGAAATGAGATGCGATATCGCGTTTTAAGAATCATATGAACTCTATTGCTACGATACGTAGACATCTGCAAACGCTATTTCCTAGCGAGGAAGTGTCGCATTCACATTCATTTGAAGCGTAGACGAGGAATACAGGACACTTCGCAAATCATATTATATCTTACCATGAGACATAGGAATGAGATGCGATATCGCGTTTTAAGAATCATAAGAACTCTATTGCTACGATACGTAGACATCTGCGAACGCTATTTCCTTGCAAAGAAGTGTCGCATTTACATTCATTTGAATCGTAGACGAGGAATGCATAACACTTCGCAATGTATATTATATCTTATCATGAAGCATAGATATGAGATGCAATATCTCGTTTTAAGAAGCATTTGAACTCTATTGCTTCGATACGTAGACATCTGCAATCGGTACTTCCTTGCAAGGAAGTGTCGCATTTACATTCTTTTGAAGTGTAGACGAGGAATACATAACACTTCGCAAATAATTTTACATCTTACCATGAAACATAGAAATGAGATGCGATATCGCGTTTTAAGAATCACTAGAACACTATTGCTACGATAGGTAGACATCTGCAAACGCTATTTCCTTGCAAGGAAGTGTCGCATTTACATTCACTTGAAGTGTAGACGAGGAATACATAACACTTCGCAAATCATATAATATCCTACTATGAAACATAGAAATGAGATGCGATATCGCGTTTTAAGAAGCATTAGAACTCTATTGCTACGATACCTACACATCTGCAGACGCTATTACCTAGCAAGGAAGTGTCGCATTTACATTCATTTGAAGTGTAGACGAGGAATACATGACACTTCGCAAATCATATTATATCTTACCATGAAATATAGAAATGAGATGCGATATCGCGTTTTGAGAATCATAAGAACTCTATTGTTACGATACGTAGACATCTGCAGACGCTATTTCCTAACAAGGAAGTGTCGCATTTACATTCATTTGAAGTGTATACGAGGAATACATGACACTTCGCAAACCATATTATACCTTACCATGAAACATAGAAATGAGATGCGATATCGCGTTTTAAGAAGCATTAGAATTCTATTGCTACGATACCTAGACATCTGCAGACGCTATTTCCTTGCATGGAAGTGTCGCACTTACATTCATTTGAAGTGTAGACGAGGAATACATGACACTTCGCAAATCATATTATACCTTACCATGAAACATAGAAATGAGATGCGATATCGCGTTTTAAGAATCGTAAGAACTTTATTGCTACGATACGTAGACATCTGCAAACGCTATTTCCTTGCAAGGAAGTGTCGCATTTACATACATTTGAAGTGTGGACGAGGAATACATAAACTTTGCAAATAATTTTACATCTTACCATGAAACATAGAAACGAGATGCGATATCGCGTTTTAAGAAGCATTACACCTCTATTGCTACGATACCTAGACATCTGCAGACGCTATTTCCTAGCAAGGAAGTCTCGCATTTACATTCATTTGAAGTGTGGACGAGGAATACATGACATTTCACAAATCATATTATATCTTACCATGAAACATAGAAATGAGATGCGGTATCGCGTTTTAAGCAGCATTAGAAAGCTATTGCTACGATACGTAGACATCTGCAAACGCTATTTCCTAGCGAGGAAGTGTCGCATTCACATTCATTTGAAGCGCAGACGAGGAATACATAACACTTCGCAAATCATATTACATCTTACCATGAAACATAGAAATGAGATGCGATATCGCGTTTTAGGAAGCACTAGAACTCTATTGCTACGATACGTAGACAGTTGCAGACGCTATTTTCTAGCAAGGAAGTGTCGCATTTACATTCATTTGAAGTGTAGACGAGGAATACATGACACTTCGCAAATCATATTATATCTTACCATGAAACATAGAAATGAGACGCGATATCGCGATTTAAGTAGCATTAGAAAGCTATTGCTACGATACGTAGACATCCGCAAACGCTATTTCCTAGCGAGGAAGTATCGCTTTCACATTCATTTGAAGTGTAGACGAGGAATACATAACACTTCGCAAATCATGTTATATCTTACCATGAAACATAGAAATGAGATGCGATATCGAGTTTTAAGAATCATATGAACTCTATTGCTACGATACGTAGACATCTGCAAACGCTATTTCCTAGCGAGGAAGTGTCGCATTCACATTCATTTGAAGTGTAGACGAGGAATACATGACACTTCGCAAATCATATTATATCTTACCATGAAGCATAGAAATGAGATGAGATATCATGTTTTAAGAAGCATTAGAAAGCTGTTGCTACGATACGTAGACATCTGCAAACGCTATTTAGTAGCGAGGAAGAGTCGCATTCACATTCATTTGAAGTGTAGACGAGGAATACATAACGCAAATCATGTTATATCTTACCATGAAACATAGAAATGAGATGCGATATCGCGTTTTAATAATCATATGAACTCTATTGCTACGATACGTAGACATCTGCAAACGCTATTTCCTAGCGAGGAAGTATCGCTTTCACATTCATTTGAAGTGTAGACGAGGAATACATAACACTTCGCAAATCATGTTATATCTTACCATGAAACATGGAAATGAGATGCGATATCGCGTTTTAATAATCATATGAACTCTATTGCTACGATACGTAGACATCTGCAAACGCTATTTCCTAGCGAGGAAGTGTCGCATTCACATTCATTTGAAGTGTATACGAGGAATACATGACACTTCGCAAACCATATTATATCTTACCATGAAACATAGAAATGAGATGCGATATCGCGTTTTAAGAAGCATTAGAATTCTATTGCTACGATACCTAGACATCTGCAGACGCTATTTCCTTGCATGGAAGTGTCGCACTTACATTCATTTGAAGTGTAGACGAGGAATACATGACACTTCGCAAATCATATTATACCTTACCATGAAACATAGAAATGAGATGCGATATCGCGTTTTAAGAATCGTAAGAACTTTATTGCTACGATACGTAGACATCTGCAAACGCTATTTCCTTGCAAGGAAGTGTCGCATTTACATACATTTGAAGTGTGGACGAGGAATACATAAACTTTGCAAATAATTTTACATCTTACCATGAAACATAGAAACGAGATGCGATATCGCGTTTTAAGAAGCATTACACCTCTATTGCTACGATACCTAGACATCTGCAGACGCTATTTCCTAGCAAGGAAGTCTCGCATTTACATTCATTTGAAGTGTGGACGAGGAATACATGACATTTCACAAATCATATTATATCTTACCATGAAACATAGAAATGAGATGCGGTATCGCGTTTTAAGCAGCATTAGAAAGCTATTGCTACGATACGTAGACATCTGCAAACGCTATTTCCTAGCGAGGAAGTGTCGCATTCACATTCATTTGAAGCGCAGACGAGGAATACATAACACTTCGCAAATCATATTACATCTTACCATGAAACATAGAAATGAGATGCGATATCGCGTTTTAGGAAGCACTAGAACTCTATTGCTACGATACGTAGACAGTTGCAGACGCTATTTCCTAGCAAGGAAGTGTCGCATTTACATTCATTTGAAGTGTAGACGAGGAATACATGACACTTCGCAAATCATATTATATCTTACCATGAAACATAGAAATGAGACGCGATATCGCGATTTAAGTAGCATTAGAAAGCTATTGCTACGATACGTAGACATCCGCAAACGCTATTTCCTAGCGAGGAAGTATCGCTTTCACATTCATTTGAAGTGTAGACGAGGAATACATAACACTTCGCAAATCATGTTATATCTTACCATGAAACATAGAAATGAGATGCGATATCGAGTTTTAAGAATCATATGAACTCTATTGCTACGATACGTAGACATCTGCAAACGCTATTTCCTAGCGAGGAAGTGTCGCATTCACATTCATTTGAAGTGTAGACGAGGAATACATGACACTTCGCAAATCATATTATATCTTACCATGAAGCATAGAAATGAGATGAGATATCATGTTTTAAGAAGCATTAGAAAGCTATTGCTACGATACGTAGACATCTGCAAACGCTATTTAGTAGCGAGGAAGAGTCGCATTCACATTCATTTGAAGTGTAGACGAGGAATACATAACGCAAATCATGTTATATCTTACCATGAAACATAGAAATGAGATGCGATATCGCGTTTTAATAATCATATGAACTCTATTGCTACGATACGTAGACATCTGCAAACGCTATTTCCTAGCGAGGAAGTATCGCTTTCACATTCATTTGAAGTGTAGACGAGGAATACATAACACTTCGCAAATCATGTTATATCTTACCATGAAACATGGAAATGAGATGCGATATCGCGTTTTAATAATCATATGAACTCTATTGCTACGATACGTAGACATCTGCAAACGCTATTTCCTAGCGAGGAAGTGTCGCATTCACATTCATTTGAAGTGTAGGCGAGGAATATGACACTTCGCAAATCATATTATATCTTACCATGAAACATAGAAATGAGATGAGATATCGCGTTTTAAGAAGCATTAGAAAGCTATTGCTACGATACCTAGACATCTGCAGACGCTATTTCCTCGCAAGGAAGTGTCGCATTTACATTCATTTGAAGTGTAGACGAGGAATACATGACACTTCGCAAATCATATTATATCTTACCATGAAACATAGAAATGAGATATGATATCGCGTTTTAAGAAGCATTAGAAAGCGATTGCTACGATACGTAGACATCTGCAAACGCTATTTCCTAGCGAGGAAGTATCGCATTCACATTCATTTGAAGTGTAGACGAGGAATACATAACACTTCGCAAATCATGTTATATCTTACCATGAAACATAGAAATGAGATGCGATATCGCGTTTTAAGAATCATATGAACTCTATTGCTACGATACGTAGTCATCTGCAAACGCTATTTCCTAGCGAGGAAGTGTCGCATTCACATTCATTTGAAGCGTAGACGAGGAATACATGACACTTCGCAAATCATATTATATCTTACCATGAGACATAGAAATGAGATGCGATATCGCGTTTTAAGAATCATAAGAACTCTATTGCTACGATACGTAGACATCTGCAAACGCTATTTCCTTGCAAAGAAGTGCCGCATTTACATTCATTTGAATCGTAGACGAGGAATGCATAACACTTCGCAATGTATATTATATCTTATCATGAAGCATAGATATGAGATGCAATATCTCGTTTTAAGAAGCATTTGAACTCTATTGCTTCGATACGTAGACATCTGCAATCGGTACTTCCTTGCAAGGAAGTGTCGCATTTACATTCATTTGAAGTGTAGACGAGGAATACATGACACTTCGCAAATCATATTATATCTTACCATGAAACATAGAAATGAGATGCAATATCGCGTTTTAAGAAGCATTAGAAAGCTATTGCTACGATACGTAGACATCTGCAAACGCTATTTCCTAGCGAGGAAGTATCGCATTCACATTCATTTGAAGTGTAGACGAGGAATACATAACACTTCGAAAATCATGCTATATCTTACCATGAAACATAGAAGTGAGATGCGATATCGCGTTTTGAGAATCATATGAACTCTATTGCTACGATACGTAGACATCTGCAAACGCTATTTCCTTGGAAGAAAGTGTCGCATTTACTTTCATTTGAAGTGTAGACGAGGAATACATTACACTTCGCAAATCATATTATATCTTACCATGAAACATAGAAATGAGATGCGATATCGCGTTTTAAGTAGCATTAGAAAGCTATTGCTACGATACGTAGACATCTGCAAACGCTATTTCCTAGCGAGGAAGTTTCGCATTCACATTCATTTGAAGTGTGGACGACGAATACATATCACTTCGCAAATCATGTTATATCTTACCATGAAATATAGAAATGAGATGCGATATCGCGTATTAGGAATCATATGAACTCTATTGCTACGATACGTAGACATCTGCAAACGCTATTTCCTTGGAAGGAAGTGTCGCATTTACTTTCATTTGAAGTGTAGACGAGGAATACATGACACTTCGCAAATCATATTATATCTTACCATGAAACATAGAAATGAGATGCGATATCGCGTTTTAAGAATCATATGAACTCTATTGCTACGATACGTAGACATCTGCAAACGCTATTTCCTAGCGAGGAAGTGTCGCATTCACATTCATTTGAAGCGTAGACGAGGAATACATAACACTTCGCAAATCATATTACATCTTACCATGAAACATAGAAATGAGATGCGATATCGCCTTTTAAGAAGCACTAGAACTCTATTGCTACGATACCTAGACATCTGCAGACGCTATTTCCTAGCAAGGAAGTGTCGCATTTACATTCATTTGAAGTGTAGATGAGGAATATATGACACTTCGCAAATCATATTACATCTTACCATGAAACATGGAAATGAGATGCGATATCGCGTTTTAAGAAGCATTAGAACTCTATTGCTACGATACCTAGACATCTGCAAACGCTATTTCCTTGCAAGGAAGTGTCGCATTTACATTCATTTGAAGTGTAGACGAGGAATACATAACACTTCGCAAATCATATTATATCTTACCATGAAACATAAAAATGAGATGCGATATCGCGTTTTAAGAATCATATGAACTCTATTGCTACGATACGTAGACATCTGCAAACGCTATTTCCTTACAAGGAAGTGTCGCATTTACATTCATTTGAAGTGTAGACGAGGAATACATAACACTTCGCAAATCATATTATATCTTAAAATGAAACATAGAAATGAGATGCGATATCGCGTTTTAAGAATCATATGAACTCTATTGCTACGATACGTAGACATCTGCAAACGCTATTTCCTAGCGAGGAAGTGTCGCATTCACATTCATTTGAAGTGTAGACGAGGAATACATAACAATTCGCAAATCATATTACATCTTACCAAGAAACATAGAAATGAGATGCGATATCGCGTTTTAAGAAGCATTAGAAATTCATTGCTACGATACGTAGACATCTGCAAACGCTATTTCCTAGCGAGGAAGTGTCGCATTCACATTCATTTGAAGTGTAGCCGAGGAATACATAACACTTCGCAAATCATATTATATCTTACCATGAAACATAGAAATGAGATGCAATATCGCGTTTTAAGAAGCATTAGAAAGCTATTGCTACGATACGTAGACATCTGCAAACGCTAGTTCCTAGCGAGGAAGTATCGCATTCACATTCATTTGAAGTGTAGACGAGGAATACATAACACTTCGCAAATCATGTTATATCTTACCATGAAACATAGAAATGAGATGCGATATCGCGTTTTAAGAAGCATTAGAACTCTATTGCTACGATACCTAGACATCTGCAGACGCTATTTCCTAGCAAGGAAGTGTCGCATTTACATTCATTTGAAGTGTAGACGGGGAATACATTACACTTCGCAAATCATATTATATCTTACCATGAAACATAGGAATGAGATGCGATATCGCGTTTTAACAAGCATTAGAAAGCTATTGCTACGATACGTAGACATCTGCAAACGCTGTTTAGTAGCGAGGAAGTATCGCATTTACATTCATTTGAAGTGTAGACGAGGAATACATAACACTTCGCAAATAATTTTACATCTTACCATGAAACATGGAAATGAGATGCGATATCGCGTTTTAAGAAGCATTAGAACTCTATTGCTACGATACCTAGACATCTGCAAACGCTATTTCCTTGCAAGGAAGTGTCGCATTTACATTCATTTGTAGTGTAGACGAGGAATACATAACACTTCGCAAATCATATTATATCTTACCATGAAACATAGAAATGTGATGCGATATCGTATTTTAAGAAGCATTAGAAAGCTATTGCTACGACACGTAGGCATCTGCAACCGCTATTTCCTAGCGAGGAAGTATTGCATTCACATTCATTTGAAGCGTAGACGAGGAATACATAACACTTCGCAAATCATATTATATCTTACCATGAAACATAAAAATGTGATGCGATATCGCGTTTTAAGAATCATATGAACTCTATTGCTACGATACGTAGACATCTGCAAACGCTATTTCCTTACAAGGAAGTGTCGCATTTACATTCATTTGAAGTGTAGACGAGGAATACATAACACTTCGCAAATCATATTATATCTTACCATGAAACATAGAAATGAGATGCGATATCGCGTTTTAAGAATCATATGAACTCTATTGCTACGATACGTAGACATCTGCAAACGCTATTTCCTAGCGAGGAAGCGTAGCATTCACATTCATTTGAAGTGTAGACGAGGAATACATGACACTTCGCAAATTATATTATATCTTACCATGAAACATAGAAATGAGATGCGATATCGCGTTTTAAGAATAATAAGAACTCTATTGCTTCGATACGTAAACATCTGCAATCGCTACTTCCTTGCAAGGAAGTGTCGCATTTACTTTCATTTGAAGTGTAGACGAGGAATACATAACTCTTCGCGAATCATGTTATATCTTAGCATGAAACATAGAAATGAGATGCGATATCCCGTTTTAAGAAGCATTAGAACCCTATTGCTACGATACCTAGACATCTGCAGACGCTATTTCCTAGCAAGGAAGTGTCGCATTTACATTCATTTGAAGTGCAGACGAGGAATACATGACACTTCGCAAATCATATTATATCTTACCATGAAACATAGAAATGAGATGCGATATCGCGTTTTAAGAATCATATGAACTCTATTGCTACGATACGTAGACATCTGCAAACGCTATTTCCTAGCGAGGAAGTGTCGCATTCACATTCATTTGAAGTGTAGACGAGGAATACATAACAATACGCAAATCATATTACATCTTACCAAGAAACATAGAAATGGGATGCGATATCGCGTTTTAAGAAGCATTAGAAATTCATTGCTACGATACGTAGACATCTGCAAACGCTATTTCCTAGCGAGGAAGTGTCGCATTCACATTCATTTGAAGTGTAGCCGAGGAATACATAACACTTCGCAAATCATATTATATCTTACCATGAAACATAGAAATGAGGTGCAATATCGCGTTTTAAGAAGCATTAGAAAGCTATTGCTACGATACGTAGACATCTGCAAACGCTAGTTCCTAGCGAGGAAGTATCGCATTCACATTCATTTGAAGTGTAGACGAGGAATACATAACACTTCGCAAATCATGTTATATCTTACCATGAAACATAGAAATGAGATGCGATATCGCGTTTTAAGAATCATATGAACTCTATTGCTACGATACGTAGACATCTGCAAACGCTATTTCCTTGGAAGGAAGTGTCGCATTTACTTTCATTTGAAGTGTAGACGAGGAATACATAACACTTCGCAAATCATATTACATCTTACCATGAAACATAGAAATGAGATGCGATATCGCCTTCTAAGAAGCACTAGAACTCTATTGCTACGATACCTAGACATCTGCAGACGCTATTTCCTAGCAAGGAAGTGTCGCGTTTACATTCATTTGAAGTGTAGATGAGGAATATATGACACTTCGCAAATCATATTACATCTTACCATGAAACATGGAAATGAGATGCGATATCGCGTTTTAAGAAGCATTAGAACTCTATTGCTACGATACCTAGACATCTGCAAACGCTATTTCCTTGCAAGGAAGTGTCGCATTTACATTCATTTGAAGTGTAGACGAGGAATACATAACACTTCGCAAATCATATTATATCTTACCATGAAACATAAAAATGAGATGCGATATCGCGTTTTAAGAATCATATGAACTCTATTGCTACGATACGTAGACATCTGCAAACGCTATTTCCTTACAAGGAAGTGTCGCATTTACATTCATTTGAAGTGTAGACGAGGAATACATAACACTTCGCAAATCATATTATATCTTACCATGAAACATAGAAATGAGATGCGATATCGCTTTTTAAGAATCATATGAACTCTATTGCTACGATACGTAGACATCTGCAAACGCTATTTCCTAGCGAGGAAGTGTAGCATTCACATTCATTTGAAGTGTAGACGAGGAATACATGACACTTCGCAAATTATATTATATCTTACCATGAAACATAGAAATGAGATGCGATATCGCGTTTTAAGAATAATAAGAACTCTATTGCTTCGATACGTAGACATCTGCAATCGCTACTTCCTTGCAAGGAAGTGTCGCATTTACATTCATTTGAAGTGCAGATGAGGAATACATAACACTTCGCAAATCATATTACATCTTACTATGAAACATAGAAATGAAATGCGATATCGCGTTTTTAGAAGCATTAGAACTCAATTGCTACGATACCTAGACATCTGCAGACGCTATTTCCTAGCAAGGAAGTGTCGCATTTACATTCATTTGAAGTGTAGACGAGGAATACATGACACTTCGCAAATCATATTATAACTTACCATGAAACATAGAAATGAGATGCGATATCGCGTTTTAAGAAGCATTAGAAATCTATAGCTACGATACGTAGACATCTGCAAACGCTATTTCCTTGCTGGGAAGTGTCGCATTTACACTCATTTGAATAGTAGACGAGGATTACATGACACTTCGCAAATCATATTATATCTTACCATGAAACGTACAAATGAGATGCGATATCGCGTTTTAAGAAGCATTACATATCTATTGCTACGATACGTAGACATCTGCAAACGCTATTTCTTTGCAAGGAAGTGTCGCATTTACATTCAATTGAAGTGTAGACGAGGAATACATAACACTTCGCAAATCATATTATATCTTACCATGAAACATAGAAATGTGATGCGATATCGTATTTTAAGAAGCATTAGAAAGCTATTGCTACGACACGTAGACATCTGCAAACGCTATTTCCTAGCGAGGAAGTATTGCATTCACATTCATTTGAAGCGTAGACGAGGAATACATAACACTTCGTAAATCATGTTATATCTTACCATGAAACATAGAAATGAGATGCGATATCGCGTTTTAAGAAGCATTAGAACTCTATTGCTACGATACCTAGACATCTGCAGACGCTATTTCCTAGCAAGGAAGTGTCGCATTTACATTCATTTGAAGTGTAGACGGGGAATACATTACACTTCGCAAATCATATTATATCTTACCATGAAACATAGGAATGAGATGCGATATCGCGTTTTAAGAAGCATTAGAAAGCTATTGCTACGATACGTAGACATCTGCAAACGCTGTTTAGTAGCGAGGAAGTATCGCATTTACATTCATTTGAAGTGTAGACTAGGAATACATAACACTTCGCAAATAATTTTACATCTTACCATGAAACATGGAAATGAGATGCGATATCGCGTTTTAAGAAGCATTAGAACTCTATTGCTACGATACCTAGACATCTGCAAACGCTATTTCCTTGCAAGGAAGTGTCGCATTTACATTCATTTGAAGTGTAGACGAGGAATACATAACACTTCGCAAATCATATTATATCTTACCATGAAACATAAAAATGAGATGCGATATCGCGTTTTAAGAATCATATGAACTCTATTGCTACGACACGTAGACATCTGCAAACGCTATTTCCTTACAAGGAAGTGTCGCATTTACATTCATTTGAAGTGTAGACGAGGAATACATAACACTTCGCAAATCATATTATATCTTACCATGAAACATAGAAATGAGATGCGATATCGCGTTTTAAGAATCATATGAACTCTATTGCTACGATACGTAGACATCTGCAAACGCTATTTCCTAGCGAGGAAGTGTAGCATTCACATTCATTTGAAGTGTAGACGAGGAATACATGACACTTCGCAAATTATATTATATCTTACCATGAAACATAGAAATGAGATGCGATATCGCGTTTTAAGAATAATAAGAACTCTATTGCTTCGATACGTAAACGTCTGCAATCGCTACTTCCTTGCAAGGAAGTGTCGCATTTACATTCATTTGAAGTGTAGACGAGGAATACATAACACTTCGCAAATCATATTATATCTTACCATGAAACATAAAAATGAGATGCGATATCGCGTTTTAAGAATCATATGAACTCTATTGCTACGATACGTAGACATCTGCAAACGCTATTTCCTTACAAGGAAGTGTCGCATTTACATTCATTTGAAGTGTAGACGAGGAATACATAACACTTCGCAAATCATATTATATCTTACCATGAAACATAGAAATGAGATGCGATATCGCTTTTTAAGAATCATATGAACTCTATTGCTACGATACGTAGACAACTGCAAACGCTATTTCCTTGCAAGGAAGTGTCGCATTTACATTCATTTGAAGTGTAGACGAGGAATACATGACACTTCGCAAATCATATTATATCTTTCCATGAAACATAGAAATGAGATGCGATATCGCGTTTTAAGAAGGATTAGAAATCTATTGCTACGATACGTAGACATCTGCAAACGATATTTCTTTGCAAGGAAGTGTCGCATTTACATTCATTTGAAGTGTAGACGAGGAATACATAACACTTCGAATATCATATTATATCTTTCCATGAAACATAGAAATGAGATGCCATATCGCGTTTTAAGAAGCATTAGAACTCGATTGCTACGATAGGTAGACATCTGCAAACGCTATTTCCTTGCAAGGAAGTGTCGCATTTACATTCATTTGAAGTGTAGACGAGGAATACATGACACTTCGCAAATCATACTATATCTTACCATGAAACATAGAAATGAGATGCGATATCGCGTTTTAAGAATCATAAGAACTCTATTGCTACGATACCTAGACATCTGCAGACGCTATTTCCTAGCAAGGAAGTGTCGCATTTACATTCATTTGAAGTGTAGACGAGGAATGCATAACACTTCGCAAATCATATTACATCTTATCATGAAACATAGATATGAGATGCAATATCGCGTTTTAAGAAGCACTAAAAATCTATTGCTACGATACGTAGACATCTGCAAACGCTATTTCTTTGCAAGGAAGTGTCGCATTTACATTCATTTGAAGTGTAGACGAGGAATACATAACACTTCTAAAATCATATTATATCTTACCATGAAACATAGAAATGAGATGCGATATCGCGTCTTAAGAAGCATTAGAACTCTATTTCTACGATAGGTAGACATCTGCAAACGCTATTTCCTAGCGAGGAAGTGTCGCATTCACATTCATTTGAAGTTTAGACGAGGAATACATGACACTTCGCAAATCATATTATATCTTACCATGAAACATAGAAATGAGATGCGATATCGCGTTTTAAGAATCATAAGAACTCTATTGCTACGATACGTAGACAACTGCAAACGCTATTTCCTTGCAAGGAAGTGTCGCATTTACATTCAATTGAATCGTAGACGAGGAATGCATAACACTTCGCAATGAATATTACATCTTATCATGAAACATAGATATGAGATGCAATATCTCGTTTTAAGAAGCATTAGAACTCTATTGCTACGATACCTAGACATCTGGAGACGCTATTTCCTAGCAAGGAAGTGTCGCATTTACATTCATTTGAAGTGTAGACGAGGAATACATGACACTTCGCAAATCATACTATATCTTACCATGAAACGTAGAAATGAGATGCGATATCGCGTTTTAAGAATCATAAGAACTCTATTGCTACGATACCTAGACATCTGCAGACGCTATTTCCTAGCAAGGAAGTGTCGCATTTACATTCATTTGAAGTGTAGACGAGGAATGCATAACACTTCGCAAATCATATTACATCTTATCATGAAACATAGATATGGGATGCAATATCGCGTTTTAAGAAGCACTAAAAATCTATTGCTACGATACGTAGACATCTGCAAACGCTATTTCTTTGCAAGGAAGTGTCGCATTTACATTCGTTTGAAGTGTAGACGAGGAATACATAACACTTCGCAAATCATATTATATCTTACCATGAAACATAGAAATGAGATGCGATATCGCGTTTTAAGAACCATAAGAACTCTATTGCTACGATACGTAGACAACTGCAAACGCTATTTCCTTGCAAGGAAGTGTCGCATTTACATTCAATTGAATCGTAGACGAGGAATGCATAACACTTCGCAATGAATATTACATCTTATCATGAAACATACATATGAGATGCAATATCTCGTTTTAAGAAGCATTAGAACTCTATTGCTACGATACCTAGACATCTGGAGACGCTATTTCCTAGCCAGGAAGTGTCGCATTTACATTCATTTGAAGTGTAGACGAGGAATACATGACACTTCGCAAATCATATTATATCTTACCATGAAACATAGAAATGAGATGCGATATCGCGTTTTAAGAAGCATTAGACCTCTATTGCTACGATAGGTAAACATCTGCAAACGCTATTTCCTTGCAAGGAAGTGTCGCATTTACATTCATTTGAAGTGTAGACGAGGAATACATAACACTTCGAATATCATATTATATCTTTCCATGAAACATAGAAATGAGATGCGATATCGCGTTTTAAGAAGCATTAGAACTCTATTGCTACGATACCTAGACATCTGGAGACGCTATTTCCTAGCAAGGAAGTGTCGCATTTACATTCATTTGAATCGTGTACGAGGAATGCATAACACTTCGCAATGATTATTATATCTTATCATGAAACATAGATATGAGATGCAATATCTCGTTTTAATTAGCATTTGAACTCTATTGCTACGATACCTAGACATCTGCAGACGCTATTTCCTAGCAAGGAAGTGTCACATTCACATTCATTTGAAGTGTAGACGAGGAAAACATGACACTTTGCAAATCATATTATATCTTACCATGAAACATAGAAATGAGATGCGATATCGCGTTTTAAGAATCATAAGAACTCTATTGCTACGATACGTAGACAACTGCAAACGCTATTTCCCTGCAAGGAAGTGTCGCCATTTACATTCATTTGAAGTGTAGACGAGGAATACATGACACTTCGCAAATCATATTATATATTACCGTGAAACATAGAAATGAGATGCGATATCGCGTTTTAAGAAGCATTAGAACACTATCGCTGCGATACCTAGACATCTGCAGACGCTATTTCCTAGCAAGGAAGTGTGGCATTTACATTCATTTGAAGTGTAGACGAGTAATACATAAAACTTCGCAAATCATATTCCATCTTACCATGAAACATAGAAATGAGATGCGATATCGCGTTTTAAGAATCATAAGAACTATGTTGCTACGATACGTAGACAACTGCAAACGCTATTCCCTTGCAAGGAAGTGTCGCATTTACATTCATTTGAAGTGTAGACGAGGAATACATAACACTTCGCAAATCATATTATATCTTACCATGAAACATAGTAATGAGGTGCGATATCGCGTTTTAAGAAGCGTTAGAACACTATCGCTACGATACCTAGACATCTGCAGAGGCTATTTCCTAGCAAGGAAGTGTCGCATTTACATTCATTTGAAGTGTAGACGAGGAATACATAACACTTCGCAAATCATATTATATCTTACCATGAAACATAGAAATGAGATGCGATATCGCGTTTTAAGAAGCATTAGAACACTATCGCTGCGGTACCTAGACATCTGCAGATGCTATTTCCTAGCAAGGAAGTGTCGCATTTACATTCATTTGAAGTGTAGACGAGTAATACATAAAACTTCGCAAATCATATTCAATCTTACCATGAAACATAGAAATGAGATGCGATATCGCGTTTGAGGAATCATAAGAACACTATTGTTACGATACGTAGACATCTGCAAACGCTATTTCCTAGCGACGGAGTGTCTAACTCACATTCATTTGAAGTGTAGACGAGGAATGCATTACACTTCGCAATGAATATTATATCTTATCATGAAACATAGATATGAGATGCAATATCTCGTTTTAATTAGCATTTGAACTCTATTGCTACGATACCTAGACATCTGCAGACGCTATTTCCTAGCAAGGAAGTGTCACATTCACATTCATTTGAAGTGTAGACGAGGAAAACATGACACTTTGCAAATCATATTATATCTTACCATGAAACATAGAAATGATATGCGATATCGCGTTTGAAGAATCATAAGAACTCTATTGCTACGATACGTAGACAACTGCAAACGCTATTTCCCTGCAAGGAAGTGTCGCCATTTACATTCATTTGAAGTGTAGACGAGGAATACATGACACCTCGCAAATCATATTATATCTTACCATGAAACGTAGAAATGAGATGCGATATCGCGTTTTAAGAAGCATTACATATCTATTGCTACGATACGTAGACATCTGCAAACGCTATTTCTTTGCAAGGAAGTGTCGCATCTACATTCATTTGAAGTGTAGACGAGGAATACATAACACTTCGAATATCATATTATATCTTTCCGTGTAACATAGAAATGAGATGCGATATCGCGTTTTAAGAAGCATTAGAACTCTATTGCTACGATAGGTAGACATCTGCTATCGCAATTTCCTGGCATGGAAGTGTCGCATTTACATTCATTTGAATCGTAGACGAGGAATGCATAACACTTCGCAATGAATATTACATCTTATCATGAAACAAAGATATGAGATGCAATATCTCGTTTTAAGAAGCATTAGAACTCTATTGCTACGATACCTAGACATCTGGAGACGCTATTTCCTAGCAAGGAAGTGTCGCATTTACATTCATTTGAAGTGTAGACGAGGAATACATGACACTTCGCAAATCATATTATATCTTACCATGAAACATAGAAATGAGATGCGATATCGCGTTTTAAGAATCATAAGAACTATATTGCTACGATACGTAGACAACTGCAAACGCTATTCCCTTGCAAGGAAGTGTCGCATTTACATTCATTTGAAGTGTAGACGAGGAATACATAACACTTCGCAAATCATATTATATCTTACCATGAAACATAGTAATGAGGTGCGATATCGCGTTTTAAGAAGCGTTAGAACTCTATCGCTACGATACCTAGACATCTGCAGAGGCTATTTCCTAGCAAGGAAGTGTCGCATTTACATTCATTTGAAGTGTAGACGAGGAATACATAACACTTCGCAAATCATATTATATCTTACCATGAAACATAGAAATGAGATGCGATATCGCGTTTTAAGAAGCATTAGAACACTATCGCTGCGGTACCTAGACATCTGCAGATGCTATTTCCTAGCAAGGAAGTGTCGCATTTACATTCATTTGAAGTGTAGACGAGTAATACATAAAACTTCGCAAATCATATTCAATCTTACCATGAAACATAGAAATGAGATGCGATATCGCGTTTGAAGAATCATAAGAACACTATTGTTACGATACGTAGACATCTGCAAACGCTATTTCCTAGCGACGGAGTGTCTAACTCACATTCATTTGAAGTGTAGACGAGGAATGCATAACACTTCGCAATGAATATTATATCTTATCATGAAACATAGATATGAGATGCAATATCTCGTTTTAATTAGCATTTGAACTCTATTGCTATGATACCTAGACATCTGCAGACGCTATTTCCTAGCAAGGAAGTGTCACATTCACATTCATTTGAAGTGTAGACGAGGAAAACATGACACTTTGCAAATCATATTATATCTTACCATGAAACATAGAAATGAGATGCGATATCGCGTTTGAAGAATCATAAGAACTCTATTGCTACGATACGTAGACAACTGCAAACGCTATTTCCCTGCAAGGAAGTGTCGCCATTTACATTCATTTGAAGTGTAGACGAGGAATACATGACTCTTCGCAAATCATATTATATCTTACCATGAAACATAGAAATGAGATGCGATATCGCGTTTTAAGAAGCATTAGAACTCTATTGCTACGATAGGTAAACATCTGCAAACGCTATTTCCTTGCAAGCAAGTGTCGCATTTACATTCATTTGAATCGTGTACGAGGAATGCATAACACTTCGCAATGAATATTATATCTTATCATGAAACATAGATATGAGATGCAATATCTCGTTTTAATTAGCATTTGAACTCTATTGCTACGATACCTAAACATCTGCAGACGCTATTTCCTAGCAAGGAAGTGTCGCATTTACATTCATTTGAAGTGTAGACGAGGAAAACATAACACTTCGAAAATCATATTATATCTTACCATGAAACATAGAAATGAGATTCGATATCGCGTTTTAAGAAGCATTAGAACTCTATTGCTACGATAGGTAGACATCTGCAAACGCTATTTCCTAGCGAGGAAGTGTCACATTCACATTCATTTGAAGTGTAGACGAGGAAAACATGACACTTCGCAAATCATATTATATCTTACCATGAAACATAGAAATGTGATGCGATATCGCGTTTTAAGAATCATAAGAACTCTATTGCTGCGATACGTAGACAACTGCAAACGCTATTTCCTTGCAAGGAAGTGTCGCATTTACATTCATTTGAAGTGTAGACGAGGAATACATGACACTTCGCAAATCATATTATATCTTACCATGAAACGTAGAAATGAGGTGCGATATCGCGTTTTAAGAAGCATTACATATCTATTGCTACGATACGTAGACATCTGCAAACGCTATTTCTTTGCAAGGAAGTGTCGCATCTACATTCATTTGAAGTGTAGACGAGGAATACATAACACTTCGAATATCATATTATATCTTTCCGTGAAACATAGAAATGAGATGCGATATCGCGTTTTAAGAAGCATTAGAACTCTATTGCTACGATAGGTAGACATCTGCAAACGCAATTTCCTGGCATGGAAGTGTCGCATTTACATTCATTTGAATCGTAGACGAGGAATGCATAACACTTCGCAATGAATATTACATCTTATCATGAAACAAAGATATGAGATGCAATATCTCGTTTTAAGAAGCATTAGAACTCTATTGCTACGATACCTAGACATCTGGAGACGCTATTTCCTAGCAAGGAAGTGTCGCATTTACATTCATTTGAAGTGTAGACGAGGAAAACATAACACTTCGAAAATCATATTATATCTTACCATGAAACATAGAAATGAGATTCGATATCGCGTTTTAAGAAGCATTAGAACTCTATTGCTACGATAGGTAGACATCTGCAAACGCTATTTCCTAGCGAGGAAGTGTCACATTCACATTCATTTGAAGTGTAGACGAGGAAAACATGACACTTCGCAAATCATATTATATCTTACCATGAAACATAGAAATGAGATGCTATATCGCGTTTTAAGAATCATAAGAACTCGATTGCTACGATACGTAGACAACTGCAAACGCTATTTCCTTGCAAGGAAGTGTCGCATTTACATTCATTTGAAGTGTAGACGAGGAATACATGACACTTCGCAAATCATATTATATCTTTCCATGAAACATAGAAATGAGATGCGATATCGCGTTTTAAGAAGCATTAGAAATCTATTGCTACGATACGTAGACATCTGCAAATGCTATTTCTTTGCAAGGAAGTGTCGCATTTACATTCATTTGAAGTGTAGACGAGGAATACATAACACTTCGAATATCATATTATATCTTTCCATGAAACATAGAAATGAGATGCGATATCGCGTTTTAAGAATCATAAGTACACTATTGCTACGATACGTAGACAACTGCAAACGCTATTTCCTTGCAAGGAAGTGTCGCATTTACATTCATTTGAAGTGTAGACGAGGAATACATGACACTTCGCAAATCATATTATATCTTTCCATGAAACATAGAAATGAGATGCGATATCGCGTTTTAAGAAGCATTAGAAATCTATTGCTACGATACGTAGACATCTGCAAACGCTATTTCTTTGCAAGGAAGTGTCGCATTTACATTCATTTGAAGTGTAGACGAGGAATACATAACACTTCGAATATCATATTATATCTTTCCATGAAACATAGAAATGAGATGCGATATCGCGTTTTAAGAAGTATTAGAACTCGATTGCTACGATAGGTAGACATCTGCAAACGCTATTTCCTTGCAAGGAAGTGTCGCATTTACATTCATTTGAAGTGTAGACGAGGAATACATGACACTTCGCAAATCATACTATATCTTACCATGAAACATAGAAATGAGATGCGATATCGCGTTTTAAGAATCATAAGAACTCTATTGCTACGATACCTAGACATCTGCAGACGCTATTTCCTAGCAAGGAAGTGTCGCATTTACATTCATTTGAAGTGTAGACGAGGAATGCATAACACTTCGCAAATCATATTACATCTTATCATGAAACATAGATATGAGATGCAATATCGCGTTTTAAGAAGCACTAAAAATCTATTGCTACGATACGTAGACATCTGCAAACGCTATTTCTTTGCAAGGAAGTGTCGCATTTACATTCATTTGAAGTGTAGACGAGGAATACATAACACTTCTAAAATCATATTATATCTTACCATGAAACATAGAAATGAGATGCGATATCGCGTCTTAAGAAGCATTAGAACTCTATTTCTACGATAGGTAGACATCTGCAAACGCTATTTCCTAGCGAGGAAGTGTCGCATTCACATTCATTTGAAGTTTAGACGAGGAATACATGACACTTCGCAAATCATATTATATCTTACCATGAAACATAGAAATGAGATGCGATATCGCGTTTTAAGAATCATAAGAACTCTATTGCTACGATACGTAGACAACTGCAAACGCTATTTCCTTGCAAGGAAGTGTCGCATTTACATTCAATTGAATCGTAGACGAGGAATGCATAACACTTCGCAATGAATATTACATCTTATCATGAAACATAGATATGAGATGCAATATCTCGTTTTAAGAAGCATTAGAACTCTATTGCTACGATACCTAGACATCTGGAGACGCTATTTCCTAGCAAGGAAGTGTCGCATTTACATTCATTTGAAGTGTAGACGAGGAATACATGACACTTCGCAAATCATACTATATCTTACCATGAAACATAGAAATGAGATGCGATATCGCGTTTTAAGAATCATAAGAACTCTATTGCTACGATACCTAGACATCTGCAGACGCTATTTCCTAGCAAGGAAGTGTCGCATTTACATTCATTTGAAGTGTAGACGAGGAATGCATAACACTTCGCAAATCATATTACATCTTATCATGAAACATAGATATGAGATGCAATATCGCGTTTTAAGAAGCACTAAAAATCTATTGCTACGATACGTAGACATCTGCAAACGCTATTTCTTTGCAAGGAAGTGTCGCATTTACATTCATTTGAAGTGTAGACGAGGAATACATAACACTTCTAAAATCATATTATATCTTACCATGAAACATAGAAATGAGATGCGATATCGCGTCTTAAGAAGCATTAGACCTCTATTGCTACGATAGGTAAACATCTGCAAACGCTATTTCCTTGCAAGGAAGTGTCGCATTTACATTCATTTGAAGTGTAGACGAGGAATACATAACACTTCGAATATCATATTATATCTTTCCATGAAACATAGAAATGAGATGCGATATCGCGTTTTAAGAAGCATTAGAACTCTATTGCTACGATACCTAGACATCTGGAGACGCTATTTCCTAGCAAGGAAGTGTCGCATTTACATTCATTTGAATCGTGTACGAGGAATGCATAACACTTCGCAATGATTATTATATCTTATCATGAAACATAGATATGAGATGCAATATCTCGTTTTAATTAGCATTTGAACTCTATTGCTACGATACCTAGACATCTGCAGACGCTATTTCCTAGCAAGGAAGTGTCACATTCACATTCATTTGAAGTGTAGACGAGGAAAACATGACACTTTGCAAATCATATTATATCTTACCATGAAACATAGAAATGAGATGCGATATCGCGTTTTAAGAATCATAAGAACTCTATTGCTACGATACGTAGACAACTGCAAACGCTATTTCCCTGCAAGGAAGTGTCGCCATTTACATTCATTTGAAGTGTAGACGAGGAATACATGACACTTCGCAAATCATATTATATATTACCGTGAAACATAGAAATGAGATGCGATATCGCGTTTTAAGAAGCATTAGAACACTATCGCTGCGATACCTAGACATCTGCAGACGCTATTTCCTAGCAAGGAAGTGTGGCATTTACATTCATTTGAAGTGTAGACGAGTAATACATAAAACTTCGCAAATCATATTCCATCTTACCATGAAACATAGAAATGAGATGCGATATCGCGTTTTAAGAATCATAAGAACTATATTGCTACGATACGTAGACAACTGCAAACGCTATTCCCTTGCAAGGAAGTGTCGCATTTACATTCATTTGAAGTGTAGACGAGGAATACATAACACTTCGCAAATCATATTATATCTTACCATGAAACATAGTAATGAGGTGCGATATCGCGTTTTAAGAAGCGTTAGAACTCTATCGCTACGATACCTAGACATCTGCAGAGGCTATTACCTAGCAAGGAAGTGTCGCATTTACATTCATTTGAAGTGTAGACGAGGAATACATAACACTTCGCAAATCATATTATATCTTACCATGAAACATAGAAATGAGATGCGATATCGCGTTTTAAGAAGCATTAGAACACTATCGCTGCGGTACCTAGACATCTGCAGATGCTATTTCCTAGCAAGGAAGTGTCGCATTTACATTCATTTGAAGTGTAGACGATTAATACATAAAACTTCGCAAATCATATTCAATCTTACCATGAAACATAGAAATGAGATGCGATATCGCGTTTGAGGAATCATAAGAACACTATTGTTACGATACGTAGACATCTGCAAACGCTATTTCCTAGCGACGGAGTGTCTAACTCACATTCATTTGAAGTGTAGACGAGGAATGCATTACACTTCGCAATGAATATTATATCTTATCATGAAACATAGATATGAGATGCAATATCTCGTTTTAATTAGCATTTGAACTCTATTGCTACGATACCTAGACATCTGCAGACGCTATTTCCTAGCAAGGAAGTGTCACATTCACATTCATTTGAAGTGTAGACGAGGAAAACATGACACTTTGCAAATCATATTATATCTTACCATGAAACATAGAAATGATATGCGATATCGCGTTTGAGGAATCATAAGAACTCTATTGCTACGATACGTAGACAACTGCAAACGCTATTTCCCTGCAAGGAAGTGTCGCCATTTACATTCATTTGAAGTGTAGACGAGGAATACATGACACTTCGCAAATCATATTATATCTTACCATGAAACATAGAAATGAGATGCGATATCGCGTTTTAAGAAGCATTAGAACTCTATTGCTACGATAGGTAAACATCTGCAAACGCTATTTCCTTGCAAGCAAGTGTCGCATTTACATTCATTTGAATCGTGTACGAGGAATGCATAACACTTCGCAATGAATATTATATCTTATCATGAAACATAGATATGAGATGCATTATCTCGTTTTAATTAGCATTTGAACTCTATTGCTACGATACCTAGACATCTGCAGACGCTATTTCCTAGCAAGGAAGTGTCGCATTTAGATTCATTTGAAGTGTAGACGAGGAATACATAACACTTCGAAAATCATATTATATCTTACCATGTAACATAGAAATGAGATGCGATATCGCGTTTTAAGAAGCATTAGAAATCTATTGCTACGATAGGTAGACATCTGCAAACGCTATTTCCTAGCGAGGAAGTGTCACATTCACATTCATTTGAAGTGTAGACGAGGAAAACATGACACTTCGCAAATCATATTATATCTTACCATGAAACATAGAAATGAGATGCGATATCGCGTTTTAAGAATCATAAGAACTCTATTGCTGCGATACGTAGACAACTGCAAACGCTATTTCCTTGCAAGGAAGTGTCGCATTTACATTCATTTGAAGTGTAGACGAGGAATACATAACACTTCGAATATCATATTATATCTTTCCATGAAACATAGAAATGAGATGCCATATCGCGTTTTAAGAAGCATTAGAACTCGATTGCTACGATAGGTAGACATCTGCAAACGCTATTTCCTTGCAAGGAAGTGTCGCATTTACATTCATTTGAAGTGTAGACGAGGAATACATGACACTTCGCAAATCATACTATATCTTACCATGAAACATAGAAATGAGATGCGATATCGCGTTTTAAGAATCATAAGAACTCTATTGCTACGATACCTAGACATCTGCAGACGCTATTTCCTAGCAAGGAAGTGTCGCATTTACATTCATTTGAAGTGTAGACGAGGAATGCATAACACTTCGCAAATCATATTACATCTTATCATGAAACATAGATATGAGATGCAATATCGCGTTTTAAGAAGCACTAAAAATCTATTGCTACGATACGTAGACATCTGCAAACGCTATTTCTTTGCAAGGAAGTGTCGCATTTACATTCATTTGAAGTGTAGACGAGGAATACATAACACTTCTAAAATCATATTATATCTTACCATGAAACATAGAAATGAGATGCGATATCGCGTCTTAAGAAGCATTAGAACTCTATTTCTACGATAGGTAGACATCTGCAAACGCCATTTCCTAGCGAGGAAGTGTCGCATTCACATTCATTTGAAGTTTAGACGAGGAATACATGACACTTCGCAAATCATATTATATCTTACCATGAAACATAGAAATGAGATGCGATATCGCGTTTTAAGAATCATAAGAACTCTATTGCTACGATACGTAGACAACTGCAAACGCTATTTCCTTGCAAGGAAGTGTCGCATTTACATTCAATTGAATCGTAGACGAGGAATGCATAACACTTCGCAATGAATATTACATCTTATCATGAAACATAGATATGAGATGCAATATCTCGTTTTAAGAAGCATTAGAACTGTATTGCTACGATACCTAGACATCTGGAGACGCTATTTCCTAGCAAGGAAGTGTCGCATTTACATTCATTTGAAGTGTAGACGAGGAATACATGACACTTCGCAAATCATACTATATCTTACCATGAAACATAGAAATGAGATGCGATATCGCGTTTTAAGAATCATAAGAACTCTATTGCTACGATACCTAGACATCTGCAGACGCTATTTCCTAGCAAGGAAGTGTCGCATTTACATTCATTTGAAGTGTAGACGAGGAATGCATAACACTTCGCAAATCATATTACATCTTATCATGAAACATAGATATGAGATGCAATATCGCGTTTTAAGAAGCACTAAAAATCTATTGCTACGATACGTAGACATCTGCAAACGCTATTTCTTTGCAAGGAAGTGTCGCATTTACATTCATTTGAAGTGTAGACGAGGAATACATAACACTTCTAAAATCATATTATATCTTACCATGAAACATAGAAATGAGATGCGATATCGCGTCTTAAGAAGCATTAGAACTCTATTTCTACGATAGGTAGACATCTGCAAACGCTATTTCCTAGCGAGGAAGTGTCGCATTCACATTCATTTGAAGTTTAGACGAGGAATACATGACACTTCGCAAATCATATTATATCTTACCATGAAACATAGAAATGAGATGCGATATCGCGTTTTAAGAACCATAAGAACTCTATTGCTACGATACGTAGACAACTGCAAACGCTATTTCCTTGCAAGGAAGTGTCGCATTTACATTCAATTGAATCGTAGACGAGGAATGCATAACACTTCGCAATGAATATTACATCTTATCATGAAACATAGATATGAGATGCTATATCTCGTTTTAAGAAGCATTAGAACTCTATTGCTACGATACCTAGACATCTGGAGACGCTATTTCCTAGCCAGGAAGTGTCGCATTTACATTCATTTGAAGTGTAGACGAGGAATACATGACACTTCGCAAATCATATTATATCTTACCATGAAACATAGAAATGAGATGCGATATCGCGTTTTAAGAAGCATTAGACCTCTATTGCTACGATAGGTAAACATCTGCAAACGCTATTTCCTTGCAAGGAAGTGTCGCATTTACATTCATTTGAAGTGTAGACGGGGAATACATAACACTTCGAATATCATATTATATCTTTCCATGAAACATAGAAATGAGATGCGATATCGCGTTTTAAGAAGCATTAGAACTCTATTGCTACGATACCTAGACATCTGGAGACGCTATTTCCTAGCAAGGAAGTGTCGCATTTACATTCATTTGAATCGTGTACGAGGAATGCATAACACTTCGCAATGATTATTATATCTTATCATGAAACATAGATATGAGATGCAATATCTCGTTTTAATTAGCATTTGAACTCTATTGCTACGATACCTAGACATCTGCAGACGCTATTTCCTAGCAAGGAAGTGTCACATTCACATTCATTTGAAGTGTAGACGAGGAATAAATGACACTTCGCAAATCATATTATATCTTACCATGAAACATAGAAATGAGATGCGATATCGCGTTTTAAGAATCATAAGAACTATATTGCTACGATACGTAGACAACTGCAAACGCTATTCCCTTGCAAGGAAGTGTCGCATTTACATTCATTTGAAGTGTAGACGAGGAATACATAACACTTCGCAAATCATATTATATCTTACCATGAAACATAGTAATGAGGTGCGATATCGCGTTTTAAGAAGCGTTAGAACTCTATCGCTACGATACCTAGACATCTGCAGAGGCTATTTCCTAGCAAGGAAGTGTCGCATTTACATTCATTTGAAGTGTAGACGAGGAATACATAACACTTCGCAAATCATATTATATCTTACCATGAAACATAGAAATGAGATGCGATAACGCGTTTTAAGAAGCATTAGAACACTATCGCTGCGGTACCTAGACATCTGCAGATGCTATTTCCTAGCAAGGAAGTGTCGCATTTACATTCATTTGAAGTGTTGACGAGTAATACATAAAACTTCGCAAATCATATTCAATCTTACCATGAAACATAGAAATGAGATGCGATATCGCGTTTGAAGAATCATAAGAACACTATTGTTACGATACGTAGACATCTGCAAACGCTATTTCCTAGCGACGGAGTGTCTAACTCACATTCATTTGAAGTGTAGACGAGGAATGCATAACACTTCGCAATGAATATTATATCTTATCATGAAACATAGATATGAGATGCAATATCTCGTTTTAATTAGCATTTGAACTCTATTGCTATGATACCTAGACATCTGCAGACGCTATTTCCTAGCAAGGAAGTGTCACATTCACATTCATTTGAAGTGTAGACGAGGAAAACATGACACTTTGCAAATCATATTATATCTTACCATGAAACATAGAAATGAGATGCGATATCGCGTTTGAAGAATCATAAGAACTCTATTGAAACGATACGTAGACAACTGCAAACGCTATTTCCCTGCAAGGAAGTGTCGCCATTTACATTCATTTGAAGTGTAGACGAGGAATACATGACTCTTCGCAAATCATATTATATCTTACCATGAAACATAGAAATGAGATGCGATATCGCGTTTTAAGAAGCATTAGAACTCTATTGCTACGATAGGTAAACATCTGCAAACGCTATTTCCTTGCAAGCAAGTGTCGCATTTACATTCATTTGAATCGTGTACGAGGAATGCATAACACTTCGCAATGAATATTATATCTTATCATGAAACATAGATATGCGATGCAATATCTCGTTTTAATTAGCATTTGAACTCTATTGCTACGATACCTAGACATCTGCAGACGCTATTTCCTAGCAAGGAAGTGTCGCATTTAGATTCATTTAAAGTGTAGACAAGGAATACATAACACTTCGAAAATCATATTATATCTTACCATGAAAAATAGAAATGAGATGCGATATCGCGTTTTAAGAAGCATTAGAACTCTATTGCTACGATAGGTAGACATCTGCAAACGCTATTTCCTAGCGAGGAAGTGTCACATTCACATTCATTTGAAGTGTAGACGAGGAAAACATGACACTTCGCAAATCATATTATATCTTACCATGAAACATAGAAATGTGATGCGATATCGCGTTTTAAGAATCATAAGAACTCTATTGCTGCGATACGTAGACAACTGCAAACGCTATTTCCTTGCAAGGAAGTGTCGCATTTACATTCATTTGAAGTGTAGACGAGGAATACATGACACTTCGCAAATCATATTATATCTTACCATGAAACGTAGAAATGAGGTGCGATATCGCGTTTTAAGAAGCATTACATATCTATTGCTACGATACGTAGACATCTGCAAACGCTATTTCTTTGCAAGGAAGTGTCGCATCTACATTCATTTGAAGTGTAGACGAGGAATACATAACACTTCGAATATCATATTATATCTTTCCGTGAAACATAGAAATGAGTTGCGATATCGCGTTTTAAGAAGCATTAGAACTCTATTGCTACGATAGGTAGACATCTGCAAACGCAATTTCCTGGCATGGAAGTGTCGCATTTACATTCATTTGAATCGTAGACGAGGAATGCATAACACTTCGCAATGAATATTACATCTTATCATGAAACAAAGATATGAGATGCAATATCTCGTTTTAAGAAGCATTAGAACTCTATTGCTACGATACCTAGACATCTGGAGACGCTATTTCCTAGCAAGGAAGTGTCGCATTTACATTCATTTGAAGTGTAGACGAGGAATACATGACACTTCGCAAATCATATTATATCTTACCATGAAACATAGTAATGAGATGCGATATCGCGTTTTAAGAAGCATTAGAACTCTATTGCTACGATACCTAGACATCTGCAGACGCTATTTCCTAGCAATGAAGTGTCGCATTTACATTCAATTGAAGTGTAGACGAGGAATACATAACACTTCGCAAATCATATTATATCTTACCATGAAACACAGAAATGAGATGCGATTTCGCGTTTTAGGAAGCATTAGAACTCTATTGCTACGATAGGTAGACATCTGCAAACGCTATTTCCTTGCAAGGAAGTGTCGCATTTACATTCTTTTGAAGTGTAGACGAGGAATACATAACACTTCGCAAATCATATTATATCTTACCATGAAACATAGAAATGAGATGCGATATCGCGTTTTAAGAAGCATTAGAAATCTATAGCTACGATACGTAGACATCTGCAAACGCTATTTCCTTGCTAGGAAGTGTCGCATTTACACTCATTTGAACAGTAGTCGAGGAATACATGACACTTCGCAAATCATATTATATCTTACCATGAAACGTAGAAATGAGATGCGATATCGCGTTTTAAGAAGCATTACATATCTATTGCTACGATACGTAGACATCTGCAAACGCTATTTCTTTGCAAGGAAGTGTCGCATTTACATTCATTTGAAGTGTAGACGAGGAATACATAACACTTCGCAAATCATATTATATCTTACCATGAAACATAGAAATGAGATGCGATGTCGCGTTTTAAGAAGCATTAGAACTCTATTGCTACGATAGGTAGACATCTGCAAACGCTATTTCCTAGCGAGGAAGTGTCACATTCACATTCATTTGAAGTGTAGACGAGGAAAACATGACACTTCGCAAATCATATTATATCTTACCATGAAACATAGAAATGAGATGCGATATCGCGTTTTAAGAAGCATTAGAACACTATCGCTGCGGTACCTAGACATCTGCAGATGCTATTTCCTAGCAAGGAAGTGTCGCATTTACATTCATTTGGAGTGTAGACGAGTAATACATAAAACTTCGCAAATCATATTCCATCTTACCATGAAACATAGAAATGAGATGCGATATCGCGTTTGAAGAATCATAAGAACACTATTGTTACGATACGTAGACATCTGCAAACGCTATTTCCTAGCGACGGAGTGTCTAACTCACATTCATTTGAAGTGTAGACGAGGAATGCATAACACTTCGCAATGAATATTATATCTTATCATGAAACATAGATATGAGATGCAATATCTCGTTTTAATTAGCATTTGAACTCTATTGCTACGATACCTAGACATCTGCAGACGCTATTTCCTAGCAAGGAAGTGTCACATTCACATTCATTTGAAGTGTAGACGAGGAAAACATGACACTTTGCAAATCATATTATATCTTACCATGAAACATAGAAATGAGATGCGATATCGCGTTTGAAGAATCATAAGAACTCTATTGCTACGATACGTAGACAACTGCAAACGCTATTTCCCTGCAAGGAAGTGTCGCCATTTACATTCATTTGAAGTGTAGACGAGGAATACATGACACTTCGCAAATCATATTATATCTTACCATGAAACATAGAAATGAGATGCGATATCGCGTTTTAAGAAGCATTAGAACTCTATTGCTACGATAGGTAAACATCTGCAAACGCTATTTCCTTGCATGCAAGTGTCGCATTTACATTCATTTGAATCGTGTACGAGGAATGCATAACACTTCGCAATGAATATTATATCTTATCATGAAACATAGATATGAGATGCAATATCTCGTTTTAGTTAGCATTTGAACTCTATTGCTACGATACCTAGACATCTGCAGACGCTATTTCCTAGCAAGGAAGTGTCGCATTTAGATTCATTTGAAGTGTAGACGAGGAATACATAACACTTCGAAAATCATATTATATCTTACCATGAAACATAGAAATGAGATGCGATTTCGCGTTTTAAGAAGCATTAGAACTCTATTGCTACGATAGGTAGACATCTGCAAACGCTATTTCCTAGCGAGGAAGTGTCACATTCACATTCATTTGAAGTGTAGACGAGGAAAACATGACACTTCGCAAATCATATTATATCTTACCATGAAACATAGAAATGAGATGCGATATCGCGTTTTAAGAATCATAAGAACTCTATTGCTGCGATACGTAGACAACTGCAAACGCTATTTCCTTGCAAGGAAGTGTCGCATTTACATTCATTTGAAGTGTAGACGAGGAATACATGACACTTCGCAAATCATATTATATCTTACCATGAAACGTAGAAATGAGATGCGATATCGCGTTTTAAGAAGCATTACATATCTATTGCTACGATACGTAGACATCTGCAAACGCTATTTCTTTGCAAGGAAGTGTCGCATCTACATTCATTTGAAGTGTAGACGAGGAATACATAACACTTCGAATATCATATTATATCTTTCCGTGAAACATAGAAATGAGATGCGATATCGCGTTTTAAGAAGCATTAGAACTCTATTGCTACGATAGGTAGACATCTGCAAACGCAATTTCCTGGCATGGAAGTGTCGCATTTACATTCATTTGAATCGTAGACGAGGAATGCATAACACTTCGCAATGAATATTACATCTTATCATGAAACAAAGATATGAGATGCAATATCTCGTTTTAAGAAGCATTAGAACTCTATTGCTACGATACCTAGACATCTGGAGACGCTATTTCCTAGCAAGGAAGTGTCGCATTTACATTCATTTGAAGTGTAGACGAGGAATACATGACACTTCGCAAATCATATTATATCTTACCATGAAACATAGTAATGAGATGCGATATCGCGTTTTAAGAAGCATTAGAACTCTATTGCTACGATACCTAGACATCTGCAGACGCTATTTCCTAGCAATGAAGTGTCGCATTTACATTCAATTGAAGTGTAGACGAGGAATACATGACACTTCGCAAATCATATTATATCTTACCATGAAACATAGAAATGAGATGCGACATCGCGTTTTAAGAATCATAAGAACTCTATTTCTACGATACGTAGACAACTGCAAACGCTATTTCCTTGCAAGGAAGTGTCGCATTTACATTCAATTGAATCGTAGACGAGGAATGCATAACACTTCGCAATGAATATTACATCTTATCATGAAACATAGATATGAGATGCAATATCTCGTTTTAAGAAGCATTAGAACTCTATTGCTACGATACCTAGACATCTGGAGACGCTATTTCCTAGCCAGGAAGTGTCGCATTTACATTCATTTGAAGTGTAGACGAGGAATACATGACACTTCGCAAATCATATTATATCTTACCATGAAACATAGAAATGAGGTGCGATATCGCGTTTTAAGAAGCATTAGACCTCTATTGCTACGATAGGTAAACATCTGCAAACGCCATTTCCTTGCAAGCAAGTGTCGCATTTACATTCATTTGAATCGTGTACGAGGAATGCATAACACTTCGCAATGAATATTATATCTTATCATGTAACATAGATATGAGATGCAATATATCGTTTTAATTAGCATTTGAACTCTATTGCTACGATACCTAGACATCTGCAGACGCTATTTCCTAGCAAGGAAGTGTCGCATTTACATTCATTTGAAGTGTAGACGAGGAATACATAACACTTCGAAAATCATATTATATCTTACCATGAAACATAGAAATGAGATGCGATATCGCGTTTTAAGAAGCATTAGAACTCTATTGCTACGAGAGGTAGACATCTGCAAACGCTATTTCCTAGCGAGGAAGTGTCGCATTCACATTCATTTGAAGTGTAGACGAGGAAAACATGACACTTCGCAAATCATATTATATCTTACCATGAAACATAGAAATGAGATGCGATATCGCGTTTTAAGAATCATAAGAACTCTATTGCTACGATACGTAGACCACTGCAAACGCTATTTCCCTGCAAGGAAGTGTCGCCATTTACATTCATTTGAAGTGTAGACGAGGAATACATGACACTTCGCAAATCATATTATATATTACCATGAAACATAGAAATGAGATGCGATATCGCGTTTTAAGAAGCATTAGAACACTATCGCTGCGATACCTAGACATCTGCAGACGCTATATCCTAGCAAGGAAGTGTGGCATTTACATTCATTTGAAGTGTAGACGAGTAATACATAAAACTTCGCAAATCATATTCCATCTTACCATGAAACATAGAAATGAGATGCGATATCGCGTTTTAAGAATCATAAGAACTATATTGCTACGATACGTAGACAACTGCAAACGCTATTCCCTTGCAAGGAAGTGTCGCATTTACATTCATTTGAAGTGTAGACGAGGAATACATAACACTTCGCAAATCATATTATATCTTACCATGAAACATAGTAATGAGGTGCGATATCGCGTTTTAAGAAGCGTTAGAACTCTATCGCTACGATACCTAGACATCTGCAGAGGCTATTTCCTAGCAAGGAAGTGTCGCATTTACATTCATTTGAAGTGTAGACGAGGAATACATAACACTTCGCAAATCATATTATATCTTACCATGAAACATAGAAATGAGATGCGATATCGCGTTTTAAGAAGCATTAGAACACTATCGCTGCGGTACCTAGACATCTGCAGATGCTATTTCCTAGCAAGGAAGTGTCGCATTTACATTCATTTGAAGTGTAGACGAGTAATACATAAAACTTCGCAAATCATATTCCATCTTACCATGAAACATAGAAATGAGATGCGATATCGCGTTTGAAGAATCATAAGAACACTATTGTTACGATACGTAGACATCTGCAAACGCTATTTCCTAGCGACGGAGTGTCTAACTCACATTCATTTGAAGTGTAGACGAGGAATGCATAACACTTCGCAATTAATATTATATCTTATCATGAAACATAGATATGAGATGCAATATCTCGTTTTAATTAGCATTTGAACTCTATTGCTACGATACCTAGACATCTGCAGACGCTATTTCCTAGCAAGGAAGTGTCACATTCACATTCATTTGAAGTGTAGACGAGGAAAACATGACACTTTGCAAATCATATTATATCTTACCATGAAACATAGAAATGAGATGCGATATCGCGTTTGAAGAATCATAAGAACTCTATTGCTACGATAGGTAGACATCTGCAAACGCTATTTCCTAGCGAGGAAGTGTCACATTCACATTCATTTGAAGTGTAGACGAGGAAAACATGACACTTCGCAAATCATATTATATCTTACCATGAAACATAGAAATGAGATGCGATATCGCGTTTTAAGAATCATAAGAACTCTATTGCTGCGATACGTAGACAACTGCAAACGCTATTTCCTTGCAAGGAAGTGTCGCATTTACATTCATTTGAAGTGTAGACGAGGAATACATGACACTTCGCAAATCATATTATATCTTACCATGAAACATAGTAATGAGATGCGATATCGCGTTTTAAGAAGCATTAGAACTCTATTGCTACGATACCTAGACATCTGCAGACGCTATTTCCTAGCAATGAAGTGTCGCATTTACATTCAATTGAAGTGTAGACGAGGAATACATAACACTTCGCAAATCATATTATATCTTACCATGAAACACAGAAATGAGATGCGATTTCGCGTTTTAGGAAGCATTAGAACTCTATTGCTACGATAGGTAGACATCTGCAAACGCTATTTCCTTGCAAGGAAGTGTCGCATTTACATTCATTTGAAGTGTAGACGAGGAATACATAACACTTCGCAAATCATATTATATCTTACCATGAAACATAGAAATGAGATGCGATATCGCGTTTTAAGAAGCATTAGAAATCTATAGCTACGATACGTAGACATCTGCAAACGCTATTTCCTTGCTAGGAAGTGTCGCATTTACACTCATTTGAACAGTAGTCGAGGAATACATAACACTTCGAAAATCATATTATATCTTACCATGAAACATAGAAATGAGATGCGATATCGCGTTTTAAGAAGCATTAGAACTCTATTGCTACGATAGGTAGACATCTGCAAACGCTATTTCCTAGCGAGGAAGTGTCACATTCACATTCATTTGAAGTGTAGACGAGGAAAACATGACACTTCGCAAATCATATTATATCTTACCATGAAACATAGAAATGAGATGCGATATCGCGTTTTAAGAATCATAAGAACTCTATTGCTAGGATACGTAGACAACTGCAAACGCTATTTCCTTGCAAGGAAGTGTCGCATTTACATTCATTTGAATCGTAGACGAGGAATACATGACACTTCGCAATGAATATTACATCTTATCATGAAACATAGATATGAGATGCGATATCGCGTTTTGAGAAGCATTAGCAATATATAGCTACGATACGTAGACATCTGCAAACGCTATTTCCTTGCTAGGAAGTGTCGCATTTACATTCATTTGAAGTGTAGTCGAGGAATACATGACAATTCGCAAATCATATTATACCTTACCATGAAACATAGATATGAGATGCGATATCGCGTTTTAAGAAGCATTAGAACTTGATTGCTACGATAGGTGGACATCTGCAAACGCTATTTCCTTGCAAGGAAGTGTCGCATTTACATTCATTTGAATAGTAGACGAGGAATACATGACACTTCGCAAATCATATTATATCTTACCATGAAACGTAGAAATGAGATGCGATATCGCGTTTTAAGAAGCATTACATATCTATTGCTACGATACGTAGACATCTGCAAACGCTATTTCCTAGGATGGAAACGTCGCATTTACATTCTTTTGAAGTGAAAACGAGGTATACATGACACTTCGCAATGAATATTATATCTTATCATGAAGCATAGAAATTAGATGCGATATCGCGTTTTGAGAAGCACTACAACTCTATTGCTACAATACGTAGACATCTGAATACGATAATTCCTAGCAAGGAAGTGTCGCATTTACATCCCTTTGGAGAGAATACGAGGTATACATGACACTTCGCAATGAATATTACATCTTATCACGAAACACGGAAATGAGATGCGATATCGCGAGTTAAGTAGCATTAGAACTCTATTGCTACGATACGTAGACATCTGCAAACGATATTTCCTAACAAGGAATAGTCGCATTTACATTCTTTTGAAGTGAATACGAGTTATACATGACACTTCGCAGTGAATATTATATCTTATCATGAAACATAGGTGTGGGGTGCGATATCGCGTTTTAAGAAGCATTAGAACTCTATGGCCTCGATGCGGAGACATGTGCAAACGCTATTTCCTAGCATGGAAGTATCGCACTTACATTCTTTTGAAGTGAATACGTGGTATACATGACACTTCGCAATGAATATTGTATCTTATCACGGAATATAGAAATGAGATGCGATATCGCGATTTAAGAAGCATTAGAGCTCTATTGCTACGATACGTAGACATCTGCAAACGCAATTTCCTAACAAGGAAGTGTCGCATTTACATTCTTTTGAAAAGAATACGAGGTATACATGACACTTCGCAATGAATATTATATCTTATCATGAGACATAGAAGTGAGATGCGATATCGGGTTTTAAGAAGCATTAGAAATCTATTGCTTCGATACGTAGACATCTGCAGATGCTATTTGCTAGCAACAAAGTGTCGTATGTATATGCATTTGAAGTATAGGCGAGGTGTACACAACACTTCGCAATGAAAATTATATCTTATCATGAAACATAGAAATCAGATGCGATACCACTATTTAAGAAGCATTAGAACTCTATTGCTTCGATACGTAGACATCTGCAAACACTACTTCCTAGCAAAGAAGTGTATCATTTACATTCATTTGAAGTATAGACGAGATATACATAACACTGCACAATGAATATTACATCTTATCATGAAACATAGAAATGAGATGCGATATGGCACTTTAAGAAGCATTAGAACCCTATTGCTTTGATACGTAGACATCTGCAAATGCTACTTCCTAGCAAGGAAGTGTCGCATTTACATTCCTTTGAAGTGAATACGAGGTATACTTAACACTCCAGAATGAATATTATATATTATCACGAAACATAGAAATGAGAAGCGATATCGCGTTTTGAGAAGCATTAGAACTCTAATGCCACGATACGTAGACATCTGCAAACGCTACTTCCTAGCGAGGAAGTGTCGCATTTACATACTTTTGAAAGGAATACGAGGTATACATAACACTTCGCAATGAATATTGTACCATATCATGAATCATAGAAATGAGATGCGACATCTCGTTTTAAGAACCATTAGAACTCTATTGCTTCGATACGTAGTCAACTGCAAACGCTATTTCCTAGCATGGAAGTGTCGCATTTGCATTCTGTTGAAGTGAATACGAGGTATTCATGACACTTCGCAATTAATATTATATCATATCATGAAACAAAGAAATGAGATGCGATATCCCGTTTAAAGAAGCATTAGCACTCTGTTGCTTCGATACTTAGACATCTGCAAACACTATTTCCTAGCAAGGAAGTGTCGCATTTACATTATTTTGAAGTGTAGTCGCGATATACATAACCGTGCTCAATGAATATTATATCTTGTCATGAAACATAGGAATGAGATGCGACATCGTGTATTAAGAAGCATTAGAACTCTATTACTTCGATACGTAGACACCTACAAACGCTATATCTTAGCAAGGAAGTGTCGTATGTACATTCAATTGAAGTGTATGCGAGGTATACATGGCACTTCGCAATGAATATTATATCTTATCATGAAACATAGAAATGAGATGCGATATGGCGAACTAAGAAGCATTAGAACTCTATTGCTTCGATACGTAGACATCTGCAATCGCTATTGCCTAGCAAGGAAGTGTCGCATTTACATTCTTTTGAAGTATAGACGAGATATACATAACACTGCACAATGAATATTATATCATATCAGGAAACGTAGATATGAGATGCGATATGACGACTTAAGAAGCATTAGAAAACTATTGCTTTGATACGTAGACATCTGCAAACGCTATTGCCTAGCAAGGAAGTGTCGCATTTACATTCTTTTGAAGTGAATACGAAATATTCTGAACACTGCACAATGAATATTATATCTTATCATGAAACATAAAAGTGAAATGCGATATCGCGATTTAAGAAGCTTTGGAACACTATTGCTTCGATACGTAGATATCTGCAAACACTATTTCCTAGCAAGGAAATATCGCATTCACATTCATTTGAAGTGTATGCGAGGAATACATGACACTTCACAATGAATATCATATATTATCATGAAACATAGAAATGAGATGCAATATGGCGATATAAGAAGCATTAGAAATCCATTGGTTCGATACGTGGACATCTGGAAACGCTATTTCCTAGCAAGGAAGTGTCGCGTTTACATTCTTTTGAAGTGAATACGAAATATACATAACACTCCACAATGAACATTCTATCTCATCATGAAACATAGAAATGAGATGCGATATCTCGTTTTAAGAAGCACTAGAACTCCATTGCTTCGAAACGTAGATATCTGCAAACTCTATATCGTAGCAAGAAAGCGTCGCATTTACATTCATCTGAAGTGTATGCGAGGTATACATAGCACTGCGCAATGAATATTATAACTTATGATGAAACATATAAATGAGATGCGATATCGCGTTTTGAGAAGCATTAGAACTCTATTGCTTCGATACATAGACATCTGCAAACGCTATTTCCTAGCAAGGAAGTGTCGCATTTACATTCAATTGAAGTGTATGCGAGGTATACATAACACTCCACAATGAATATTATATCTTATCATGAAACATAGAAATGAAATGTAATATGGCGATTTAAGAAACATTAGAACTCTATTGCTTCGATACGTAGACTTCTGCAAACGCTATTTCCTAGCAAGGAAGTGTCGCATGTACATTCAATTGAAGTGTATGCGAGGTATACATGGCACTTCGCAATGAATATTATATATTATCATGAAACATAGAAATCAGATGCGATATCGCGTTTTGAGAAGCATTAGAACTCTATTGCTTCGATACGTAGACATCTGTAAACGCTATTTCCTAGAAAGGAAGTGTCGCATTTACAATCATTTGAAGTGAAGACGAGGAATGCTTAACACTTTGCAGTGAATATTATATTTTATCATGAAACATAGAAATGACATGCGATATCTCGTTTTAAGAAGCATTAAAACTCTATTGCTTCTATACGTAGACATCTGCAAACGCTATTTCCTAGCAAGGAAGTGTCGCAATTAACGTCATTTGATGTGAATTCGAAGTATACATAACACTGCACAATGAATATTATAGACATAGAAATAAGATGCGATATCGCGTTTTAAGAATCATTAGAATTCTATTTCTACGATACGTAGACAACTTCATACGCAACTTCCTAACAAGGAAGTGTCGCATTTACACTCTTTTTAAGTGAATACGAGGTTTACATAACACTGCACAATGAAAATTATATCCTATCATGAAACATGGACATGAGATGCGATATCGCGCTTTGAGAATCATTAGAACACTATCGCTACGGTACGTAGACATCTGCAAACCGTATTTCCTAGCAAGGAAGTGTCGCATTTACATTCCCTTGTAGCGAATACGAGGTATTCATAACACTCCACAATGAATATTGTATCTTATCATCAGACATAGAAATAAGATGCGATATCGCTTTTTAAGAAGCAATAGAACTCTATAGCTTCGATACGTAGACATCTGCAAATGCTACTTCCCAGCAAGGGAGAGTCTCATTTACATTCTTTCAAGTGAATACGAGGTATACATGACACTTCGCAATGAATATTATTCCTTAACATGAAACATAGAAATGAGATGCGATATCACGTTATAAGAAGAATTGGATCTCCACGGCTTCGATACGTAGACATCTGCAAACTCTACTTCCTAGCAAGGCAGTGTCGCATTTACGTACTTTTGAAGTGAATACGAGGTATCCATGACACTTCGCAATGAATATTATATCTTCTCATGATACATAGAAATGAGATGCGATATCACGTTATAAGAAGAATTGGAACTCCACTGCTTCGATACGTAGACATCTGCAAACTCTACTTCCTAGCAAGGCAGTGTCGCATTTACGTACTTTTGAAGTGAATACGAGGTATACATGACACTTTGCAATGAATATTATATCTTCTCATGATACATAGAAATGAGATGCGATATCGCGTTTTAAGAAGCATTAGAACTCTATTGCTTCGATACGTAGACATCTGTAAACGCTATTTCCTAGAAAGGAAGTGTGGCATTTACATACATTTCAAGTGTAGGCGAGGAATACATAACACTTCGCAATGAATATTATATATTATCATGAATCATAGAAATGAGATGCGATATCGCGTTTTAAGAAGCTTTAGAACTCTATTTCTACGATACATAGACGATACATCTACAGACGCTATTTCCTAGCAAGGAAGTGTCGCATTTACATTCATTTGAAGTGAATGCGAGGTATAGATAGCACTCAACAATGAATATTATATCTTATCACGAACCATAGAAATGAGATGCGATATGGCGTTTTAAGAATCATTAGAATTCTATTTCTACGATACGTAGACAACTTCATACGCAACTTCCTAACAAGGAAGTGTCGCATTTACACTCTTTTTAAGTGAATACGAGGTTTACATAACACTGCACAATGAAAATTATATCCTATCATGAAACATGGACATGAGATGCGATATCGCGCTTTGAGAATCATTAGAACACTATCGCTACGGTACGTAGACATCTGCAAACCGTATTTCCTAGCAAGGAAGTGTCGCATTTACATTCCCTTGTAGCGAATACGAGGTATTCATAACACTCCACAATGAATATTGTATCTTATCATCAGACATAGAAATAAGATGCGATATCGCTTTTTAAGAAGCAATAGAACTCTATAGCTTCGATACGTAGACATCTGCAAATGCTACTTCCCAGCAAGGGAGAGTCTCATTTACATTCTTTCAAGTGAATACGAGGTATACATGACACTTCGCAATGAATATTATTCCTTAACATGAAACATAGAAATGAGATGCGATATCACGTTATAAGAAGAATTGGATCTCCACGGCTTCGATACGTAGACATCTGCAAACTCTACTTCCTAGCAAGGCAGTGTCGCATTTACGTACTTTTGAAGTGAATACGAGGTATCCATGACACTTCGCAATGAATATTATATCTTCTCATGATACATAGAAATGAGATGCGATATCACGTTATAAGAAGAATTGGAACTCCACTGCTTCGATACGTAGACATCTGCAAACTCTACTTCCTAGCAAGGCAGTGTCGCATTTACGTACTTTTGAAGTGAATACGAGGTATACATGACACTTTGCAATGAATATTATATCTTCTCATGATACATAGAAATGAGATGCGATATCGCGTTTTAAGAAGCATTAGAACTCTATTGCTTCGATACGTAGACATCTGTAAACGCTATTTCCTAGAAAGGAAGTGTGGCATTTACATACATTTCAAGTGTAGGCGAGGAATACATAACACTTCGCAATGAATATTATATATTATCATGAATCATAGAAATGAGATGCGATATCGCGTTTTAAGAAGCTTTAGAACTCTATTTCTACGATACATAGACGATACATCTACAGACGCTATTTCCTAGCAAGGAAGTGTCGCATTTACATTCATTTGAAGTGAATGCGAGGTATAGATAGCACTCAACAATGAATATTATATCTTATCACGAACCATAGAAATGAGATGCGATATGGCGTTTTAAGGGGCATTAGTACTCTATAGCTTCGATACAGAGATATCTGGGAACGTGATTTCCTAGAAAGGAACCTCCTCGCACCCCCCAGCATCAAGCCCTGGACGCATGCAACCAGCCAAACTCGCCTGCAGAACCAGCAACTGAAAGAGTTCGCGCGCGCATACCTGCACGCGCTCACTCACACCGAGTTCCGCTGCCTCACTCGCACCGCCGAGTATACCTGTTTCGCTCGTACCGGGCACCAGTGTCTCACTCGCTCCACCGAGTATACATGTCTCGGCCGCACCAAGGACGGGCAGCCCTATCTCCCTCGCACCGAGGATTCCGTCCTGCAGGAAGACGTAGGCGCAGCCCATCACCTGAATGGGTCTTTTCCAATTCCGGGAACAGGATCTGCTAGAACCTATATATTACTACTAAGCTGGGACATACATACCATATCATGACGCATATATAAGAATTCCTAGATCTAAGTTACACTAAGTAAGATGCGTCCGGCCAGCGGCATGCGCTGCTAGCCCCACCACGAGCCGCGAGTCCACACTCGCTGGACCGCGCGCTCTCCGCCTCGAGACGCGAGTCCCCCACTCGCGGGACCGTGATCTCCCTACCGCGAGCCTCCGCGACCGTAGCGCCCCGCGAACTGAGTAGGTCCAGTTCTTGTATACTTTAAACCTAGAATATATTTTATTTTTACTTTTTCTATATCCAAGTACAAGTTCTTTTACCAAGTCTACTATTTCCACATCCATTAATTTTATCAAGTGTTAACAATACTAGTTCTACTTTAAACATTACATTTAACTACGAACTCTCACACGGGTTCTTCCATACAACTGGGGTTGCTCTTCATCAAATTGAAGGTGTATAGAAATCGGCTTTGTGACGTTGAGGCCGCCGTTTATCCTTCAGATCTTAGTCGAAAGTACAGAAAAACCTGGTGAATGAATCGTGCTTCCGGTTTGCGAAGAACGTGACGTGCGAGTAGGAAGAGTTTCATACGATCACTTGTACGTGAATATTTGGAGGGTGTTCCGAGAGTCCTCGTATACCAGCGTATACCTGCCTTCGCACCTGTCCAGACGCCGCTTTTCGAAGCGACCGTCGACGCTTCCGATCCAGACACCACGACGCATCACGCCGACTCTGCCACATTCAGCATCATAGCTGAATTCCGACCGCCGTCCTCGTCTTCGCTGGTGACCGATCGAGATTTCCGTAGCAGCCAACAGAACGAAATCCGCTACGATCCCAGCGAACGATCCTCCACGCCGTTTCTACGTACAAATCGAAGAGAGAAGTCATCGAAAGGTAGGGTCATTCCCTTATTATCGCGAGCGTTTTCGCTAGTGTCGCGTCAGCCGAAATTGTCGGACACGGTCTTAACGCGCTCCCGCGGACCGAATTACCGAAAAATAGGCTCGTGTCGTAAAGCCTCCGGAGCAACGGAAAATAGTTTCGCCGGACGTGACACCTCGAATTCACTTCCAAAGAATGTAAATGCGACACTTCCTTGCTAGGAAATAAGGTTTGCAGATATCTACGTATCGAAGAAATAGAGCTCTAATGCTTCTTGAATCGCCATATCGCATCTCATTTCTATGTTTCATGATAAGATATAATATTCATTGCGAAGTGATGTATACCTCGATTTCACTTCACAGGAATGTAACTGCGACACATCCTTGCTAGGAAATAGCGTTTGCAGATGTCTACGTATCGTAGCAATAGAGTTCTAATGCTTTTTAAAACGCGATATCGCATCTCACATCTATGTTTCATGATAAGATATAATATTCATTGCGACGTGTCATGTATACCTCGTATTCACTTCAAAAGAATGTAAATGCGACACTTCCATGCTAGGATGTAGCGTTTGCAGATGTCTACGTATTGTAGCAATAGATTTCCAATGCTTCCTAAAACGCGATATCGCATCATTCTTCTATGTTTCATGATAAGGTATAATATTCATTGCGAGGTGTCATGTGTACCTCGTATTCACTTCAAGAGAATGTAAATATGACACATCCATGCTAGGAAATAGCGTTTGCAGAAGTCTACGTATCGTAGCAATAGAGTTCTAATGCTTCTTAAAACGAGATGCCGCATTTCATTTCTATGTCCCGTGATAAGATATAATATTCATTGTGGAGTGTTATGTGTACCTCGTATTCACTTCAAAAGAATGCAAATGCGACACTTCCATGCTAGGAAACAGCGTTTGCCGATGTCTACGTATCGTAGCAATAGAGTTCTAATGCCTCTTAGAACGCGACATCGCATCTCACTTCAATGTTTCATGATAAGATATAATATTCATTGCGAAGTGTCATGTATACCTCGTATTCACTTCAAAAGAACGTAAATAAGACACTTCCATTCTAGGAAATAGCGTTTGCAGATGTCTACGTATCGTAGCAATAGAGTTCTAATGCTTCTTCGAACGCGATATCGCATCTCACTTCTATGTTTCATGATATGATACAATATTCATTGCGAAGTGTCATGTATACCTCGATTTCACTTCACAGGAATGTAACTGCGACACTTCCATGCTAGGAAATAGCGTTAGCAGATGTCCACGTATCGTAGCAATAGAGTTCTAATGCTTCTTAAAACGTGATATCGCATCTCACATCTATGTTTCATGATAAGATATAATATTCATTGCGACGTGTCATGTATACCTCGTATTCACTTCAAAAGAATGTAAATGCGACACTTCCATGCTAGGATGTAGCGTTTGCAGATGTCTACGTATTGTAGCAATAGAGTTCCAATGCTTCCTAAAACGCGATATCGCATCATTCTTCTATGTTTCATGATAAGGTATAATATTCATTGCGAGGTGTCATGTATACCTCGTATTCACTTCAAGAGAATGTAAATATGACACTTCCATGCTAGGAAATAGCGTTTGCAGAAGTCTACGTATCGTAGCAATAGAGTTCTAATGCTTCTTAAAACGAGATGCCGCATTTCATTTCTATGTTCCGTGATAAGATATAATATTCATTGCGAAGTGTCATGTACACCTCGTATTCACTTCAAAAGAATGTAAATGCGACACTTCCATGCTAGGAAACAGCGCTTGCCGATGTCTACGTATCGTAGCAATAAAGTTCTATTGCTTCTTAAAACGAGATGTCGCATCTCATTTCTATGTTTCATGATCAGATATAATATTCATTGTGAAGTGTCATGTATACCTCGTATTCACTTCAAAAGAATGTAAATGCAACACTTCCATGCTAGGAAATAGCGTTTGCAGATGTCTACGCATCGTAGCAATAGATTTCTATTGCTGCCTAAATCGCGATATCGCATCTCACTTCTATGTTTCGTGATAAGATATAATGTTCATTATGGAGTGTTAAGTAAATACCTCGTATTCACTTCTAAGGAATGTAAATGCGACACTTCCATGCTAGGAAACAGCGTTTGCAGATGTCTACGTATCGTAGCAATAGAGTTCTAATGCTCCATAAAACGCGATATCGCATCTCACTTCTATGTTTCATGATAAAATATAATATTCATTGCGAAGTGTCATGTACACCTCGTATTCACTTCAAAAGAATGTAAATGCGACACTTCCATGCTAGGAAATAGCGTTTACAGATGTCTACGTATCCTAGCAATAAAGTTCTATTGCTTCTTAAAACGAGATGTCGCATCTCATTTCTATGTTTCATGATCAGATATAATATTCATTGTGAAGTGTCATGTATACCTCGTATTCACTTCAAAAGAATGTAAATGCGACACTTCCATGCTAGGAAATAGCGTTTGCAGATGTCTACGTATCGCAGCAATAGATTTCTATTGCTTCCTAAAACGCGATATCGCATCTCACTGCTATGTTTCATGAGAAGATATAATATTCATTATGGAGTGTTATGTGTACCTCGTATTCACTTCAAAAGAATGTAAATAAGACACTTCCATGCTAGGAAATAGCGTTTGCAGATGTCTACGTATCGTAGCAATAGGGTTCTAATGCTTCTTAAAACGAGATGCCGCATTCCATTTCTATGTTTCGTGATAAGATATAATATTCATTGCAAAGTGTCATGTATACCTCGATTTCACTTCACAAGAGTGTAAATGCGACACTTCCTTGCTAGGAAATATTGTTTGCAGATGTCTACGTATCACAGCAATAGAGTACTAATGCTTCTTAGAACGAGATGTCGTATTTCATTTCTATGTTTCGTAATAAGATATAATATTCATTGTGTAATGTTATGTATACCTCGTATTCACTTCAGTGGAATGTAAGTGCGAAATTTCCTTGCTAGGAAATAGAGTTTGCAGATGTGAACGTATCCTAGCAATAGAGTTCTATTGCTTCTTAAAACGAGATGTCGCATCTCTCTTCTATGTTTCATGACAAGGTATAATAATCATTGCGAAGTGTGATGTATACCTCGTATTCACTTCAAATGAATGTAAATGCGACACTTCCATGCTAGGAAATAGCGTTTGCAGATTTCTACGTATCGCAGTAATAGAGTTCTAATGCTTCGTAAAACGCTATATCGCATCTCACTCCTACGTTTCATGATAAGATATAATATTCGTCGCGAAGTTTCATGTATACCTCATACTTACTTCAAAAGAATGTAAATGCGACACTTCCATGCTAGGAAATGGCGTTTGCAGTTGTCTACGTATCATAGCAATAGAGTTCTAATGCTACTTAGAACGCGATATCGCATCTCACTTATATGTTTCATGATAAGATATAATATTCATTGCGAAGTGTCATGTATACCTGGTATTCACTTCAAAAGAATGTAAATGCGACACTTACATGCTAGGAAATAGAGTTTCCAGATGACTACGTGTCGAAACAATAGAGTTCTAATGATTCTTAAAATGCCATATCGCAGTTCACTTCTATGTTTCATGATAAGATATAATATTCATTGCGAAGTGTCATGAATACCTCGTATTCACTTCAAAAGAATGTAAATGCGACACTTCCATGCTAGGAAGTAGCGTTTGCATATGTCTACGTGTCGTAGCAATTGGGTTCTAATGCTTCTTAAAACGCGATATCGCATCTCACTCCTACGTTTCATGATAAGATATAATATTCATTGCGAAGTTTCATGTATACCTCGTATTCACTTCAAAAGAATGTAAATGCGACACTTACATGCTAGGAAATAGCGTTTGCAGATGTCTACGTATCGTAGCAATAGAGTTCTAATGCTTCTTAAAACGCGATATCGCATCTCACTTCTATGTTTCATGATAAGGTATAATATTCATTGCGAAGTGTCATGTATACCTCGTATTCACTTCAAATGAGTGTAAATGCGACACTTGCATGCTACGAAATGTCATTTCCAGATGTCTACGCATCGTAGCAATAGAGTTCTAGCGCTCCTTAAATCGCGATATCGCATCTCACTTCTGTGTTCCGTGATAAGATATAATATTCATTGTAGAGTGTAATGTATACCTCGTATCCACTTCAAAAGAATGTAAATGCGACACTTGCATGCTAGGAAATGGCGCCTGCCGATGTTTACGTATCGTAGCAATAGAGTTCTAATGTTTCTCAAAACGCGATATCGCAACACACTTCTATGTTTCATGATAAGATATAATATTCATTGCGAAGTGTCATGTATACCTCGTATTCACTTCAAAAGAATGTAAATGCGACACTTCCATGCTAGGAAATAGCGTTTGCAGATATCTACGTATCGTAAAAATAGAGCACTAATGTTTCTTAAAACGCGATATCGCATCTCTCATCTATGTTTCTTGATAAGATATAATATTCATTGCGAAGTGTCATGCATACCTCGTATTCACTTCAAATGAATGTAAATTCGACACTTCCATGCTAGGAAATAGCGTTTGCAGATGTCTACGTATCGTAGCAATAGAGTTCTAATGCTTCTTAAAACGAGATGACGCATCTCATTTCTATATTTCATGATCAGATATAATATTCATTGCGAAGTGTCATGTATACCTCGTACTCACTTCAAAAGGATGTAAATGCGACACTTCCTTGCTAGGAAATAGCGTTTCCAGATGACTACGTGTCGAAACAATAGAGTTCTAATGATTCTTAAAATGCGATATCGCATCTCACTTCTATGTTTCATAATAAGATATAATATTCATTGCGAAGTGTCATGTATACCTCGTATTCACTTCAAAAGAATGTAAATGCGACACTTACATGCTAGGAAATAGCGTTTGCAGATGTCTACGTATCGTAGCAATAGAGTTCTAATGCTTCTTAAAACGAGATGACGCATCTCATTTCTATATTTCATGATCAGATATAATATTCATTGCGAAGTGTCATGTATACCTCGAACTCACTTCAAAAGGATGTAAATGCGACACTTCCTTGCTAGGAAATAGCGTTTCCAGATGACTACGTGTCGAAACAATAGAGTTCTAATGATTCTTGAAATGCGATATCGCATCTCACTTCTATGTTTCATAATAAGATATAATATTCATTGCGAAGTGTCATGTATACCTCGTATTCACTTCAAAAGAATGTAAATGCGACACTTACATGCTAGGAAATAGCGTTTGCAGATGTCTACGTATCGTAGCAGTAGAGCTCTAGTGCTTCTTAAAACGAGATATTGCATCTCTTTTCTATGTTTCATGATAAGATATAATATTCGCTGCGAAGTGCTATGTACTCCTCATCTACACTTCCAATGAATGTATATGCGACACTTCCTTGCTAGGTAATAGCTCTTGCAGATGTTTACGAATCGAAGCAATAGAGTTTTAATGCTTCTTATATCGCGATATCGCATCTCATTTCTATGTTTCATGATAAGATATAATATACATTGTGCAGTGTTACGTATACCTCGTATTCGCTACAAAGGAATGTAAATGCGACACTTCCATGCTAGGAAATAGCGTTTGCAGATGTCTACGTATCGAAGCAATAGAGATCTAATGCTTTTTAAATCGCGATATCGCATCTCATTTCTATGTTTCATGATAAGATATAATATTCATTGTGAAGTGTCATGTATACCTCGCATACACTTCAAATGAATGTAAATGCGACACTTCCTTGCTAGGAAATAGCGTTGGCAGATGTCTACGTATCGAAGCAATAGAGTTCTGATGCTTCTTAAATCGCGATATGGAATCTCATTTCTATGTTTCACGATAAGATATAATATTCATTGCGAAGTATTATGTATGTCTCCTCTGCACTTAAATAGAATGCAAATGCGATACTTCCTTGCTGGGAAACAGCGTTTGCAGATGTCTACGTTTCGAAGCAATGGAGTTCTAGTGCTTCTTAAAACGAGATAACGCATCTCATTTCTATGTTTCATGATGAGATATAATATTCATTGCGAAGTGTTATGTATTCCTTGTCTACACTTCAAATCAATGTAAAGGCGACACTTCGTTTTTAGGAAATTACGTTTCCAGATGTCTACGTATCGCAGCAATTGAGTTCCAATGCTTCTTAAAACGAGATATCGCAACTCATTTCTATGTTTCATGATAAGGTATAATATTCATAGCGAAGTGTCATGTATACCTCGTATTCCTTTCAAAAGAATGTAAATGCGACACTTCCTTGCTTTGCAGATGTCTACGTATCGAAGCAGTAGAGTTCTAACACTTCTTAAATCGCCATATCGCTTTTCATATCTATGTTTCATGATAATATATAATATTCATTGCGAAGTGCCATGTATACCTCGCATACACTTCAATTGAATGTACATGCGACACTTCCTTGCTAGGAAATAGCGTTTGCAGAATTCTACGTATCGTACCAATAGTTCTAATGCTTCTTAAAGCGGGATATCGCATCTCATTTCTATGATTCACGTCAAGATATAATATTCATTGCGAAGTGTCATGTATTCCTCGTACTCACATCTAAACAATGTAAATGCGACACTTCCTTGCTAGGTAATTGCGACTCCAGATGTCTACGTATCGAAGCAATAGAGTTACAATGCTTCTTTAAGCGCGATACCGCATCTCAATTATATGTTTCTTGATAAGATATAATTTTCTTTGCCAAGTGCTATGTATACCTCGTCTACACTTCAAAAGAATGTAAATGCCGCACTACCTTGCTAGGAAATGCGTTTCCAGATGTCTACGTATCGAAGCAATGAAGTTCAAGTGCTTCTTAGAACGCTAAGTCGCATCTCAGTTCTAAGAATCATGATAAGATATATTAATTACGAAGTGTTATGTACACCACGTCTACAATTTAAAATAATGTAAATGCCACACTTCCTTGCTAGGAAATGCGTTTCCAGATGTCTACGTATATTAGCAATAGAGTTGTAATGCTTCTTAGAACGCGATATCGCACCTCATTCCTATGTTTCATGATAAGATACAATGTTCATTGCGAAGTGTCATGTATACCTCGTATTCACTTCAAAAGAATGTAAATGCGACACTTCCTTGCTAGGAAATAGCGTATCCAGATATCTACGTATCGTAGCAATAGAGTACTAATGCTTCTTAAGGGGCGATATCGCGTCTCATTTAAATGTTTCATGATAAAATATAATATTCATTGCGAAGTGTCATGTATACATCGTATTCACTTCAAATGAATGTAAAGGCGACACTTCCTTCCTAGGAAATGGCGTTTGCACATGTCTACGTTTCCAAGCAATAGATTTCTAGTGCTTTTTAAATCGCGATATCGCATCTCAATTCAATGTTTCATGATAAGATATAATATTCATTGCGAAGTGTCATGTATACCTCGCATTCACTTCAAAAGAATGTAATTGGGACACTTCCATGCTAGGAAATAGCGTTTGCAGATGTCTCCGCACCGAGGCCATAGAGTTCTATTGCTTCTTAAAACGCGATATCGCATCTCCCTTCTATGTTTCATGATAAGATATAATATTCATTGCGAAATGTCATGTATACCTCGTATTCTCTAAACGAATGTAAATGCGACACTTCCTTGCTAGGAAGTGGCGTATTCAGATGTCTACGTATCGTAGCAATAGAGTTCTAATGCTACTTAAATCGCGATATTGCATCTCATTTCTATGCTTCGTGATAAGATATAATATTCATTGCGAAGTGTCATGTATACCTCGTAATCAATTCAAAAGAAAGTAAATGCGACTATTGCTTGCTAGGAAATAGCGTTTGCGGATGTCTATGTATCGTGGCAATAGAGTTCTAATGCTACTTAAATCGCGATATCGCATCCCATTTATATGTTTCGTGATGAGATATAATAATCATTGCGAAGTATCATGTATACCTCATTTTCACTTCAAAGGAAGGTAAGTGGGACACTTCCATGCTAGGAAATAGCGTTTGCAGATGTCTCCGCATCGAGGACATAGTGTTCTAATGCTTCTTATATCGAGATATCGCATCTCATTTCTATGTTTCATGAAAAGATATAATATTCATTGCGAAGTGTCATGTATACCTCGTATTCACTTCAATAGAATGTAAATGCGATACTTCCATGCTAGGAAATAGCCTTTGCAGATGCCTACATATCGTAGCAATAGGATTCTAATGCTTCTTAGATCGCGATATCGCATCTCCTTACTATGCTTCATGATAAGATATAATATTGATTGCGAAGCGTCATGTATACCTCGTATTCACTCCAAACGAATGTAAATGCGACTATTGCTTGCTAGGAAATAGCGTTTGCAGATGTCTATGTATCGTAGCAATAGAGTTCTAATGCTTCTTAAAACGACATGTCACATCTCATTTCCATGTTTCGTGATAAGATAAAATACTTATTGCGAAGTGTCATGTACACCTCGTATTCACTTCAAAAGAATGTAAATCCGACTATTGCTTGCTAGGAAATAGCGGTTGCAGATGCCTACGTATTGTAGCAATAGAATTCTAATGCTACTTAAATGGCGATTACGTATCTCTCTTCTATGTTTCATGATAAGATATAATATTCATTGCGAAGTGTCATGTATACCTCGTCCTCTCTCCAAACGAATGCAAATGCGACACTTCCTTGCTAGGAAATAGCGTATATAGATGTCTACGTATCGTAGCAAAAGGGTTCTAATGCTACTTAAATTGCGATATCGCATCTCATTTCTATGTTTCGTGATAAGATATAATATTCATTGCGAAGTGTCATGTACACCTCCTATTCAATTCAAAAGAAAGTAAATGCGACTATTGCTTGCTAGGAAATAGCGTTTGCGGATGTCTATGTATCGTAGCAATAGAGTTCTAATGCTACTTAAATCGCGATATCGCATCTCATTTCTATGTTTCCTGATAAGATATAATATTCATTGCGAAGTGTCATGTATACCATAGTATTCATAGTATACCATAGTGTCATAGTATTCACTTCAAAAGAATGTAAATGCGACTATTGCATGCTAGGAAATAGCGTTTGCAGATGCCAACGTATCGTAGCAATAGAGTTCTAAAGCTTCTTAGATCGCGATATCGCATCTCATTTCCATGTTTCGTGATAAGTTATAATATTCATTCCGAAGTGTCACGTATACCTCGTATTCACTTCAAAAGTAGGTAAATGCGACACTTCCATGCTAGGAAATAGCGTTTGTAGATGTCTACGTATCGTAGCAATGATGTTCTAATACTGCTTAAAACGCGATATCGCATCTCACATCTATGTTTCATGATAAGATATAATATTCGTTGCGATTTGTCATGTATACCTCGTATTCACTTCAAAAGAATGTAAATGCGACACTTCCTTGCTAGGAAATAGCGTTTGCAGATGTCTATGCATCGAAACAATAGAGTTCCAGTGCTTCTTAAAACGAGATGTCGCATCCCATTACTCTGTTTCATGATAAGATATAATATTCATTGCGGAGTGTCATTTATACCTCGTATTCACGTCAAAAGTATGTAAATGTGACACTTCCTTGCTAGGAAATAGCGTTTGCAGATGTCTACGTATCTGAGCAACAGAGTTCTAATGCTTCTCAAACGCGATATCGCATCTTGTTCCTATGTTTCATGATAAGATATAATATTCATTGTTTTGTGACATGTATACCCCGTATTCACTTCAAAAGAATGTAAATGCGACACTTCCTTGCTAGGAAGTAGCGTTTTCAGATGTCTACGTATCGAATCAATAAAGTTCTAATGCTTCTTAAAACGAGATGTCGCATCTCCTTCTTCTGTTTCATGATAAGACATAATATTCATTGCGAAGTGTCATGTATAGCTCGTATTCACTTCAAAAGAATGTAAATGCGACACTTCCTTGCTAAAAAGTAGCGTTTCCAGATGTCTACGTATCGAAACAGTAAAGTTCTAATGCTTCTTAAAACGACATGTCGCATCTCGTTTCTCTGTTTCATGATAAGAGATAATATTAATTGCGAAGTGTCATGTATACCTCGAATTTACTTAAAAAGAATGTAAATGCGACAGTTCCTTGCTAAGAAATAGCGTTTGCGGATGTCTCCGTATAGAAGCAATAGAGTTACAATGCGTTTTAAATCGCTATATCGCTCCTCATTTCTATATTTCATGGTGAGATATAATATTCACTGTGGAGTGCTATATATACCCCGTATTCACATCAAAAGAATGTTAATGCGACATTTCCTTCCTAGGAAAAAGCGTTGGCAGATGTCTACGTATCGAAGCAATAGAGTTCTGATGCTTGCTTAAATCGAGATATCGCATCTCATTTCTATGTTTTATGATAAGATATAATATTCATTGCGGAGTGTCATGTATACCGCGTAATCTCTTCAAACAAATGTAAATGCGACACTTCCTTGCTAGGAAGTAGCCTTTGCAGATGTCTACGTATCGAAGCAATAGAATTCTAATGCTGCTTAAATCGCGATACCGCATCTCATTTCTATGCTTCATGATAAGATATAATATTCATCGTGCAGTGTTATGCATACCTCGTATACACTTCAAAAGCATGAAAATGCGACACTTCCTTCCTAGGAGAAAGCGTTGGCAGAAGTCTACGTGTCGAAGCAATAGAGGTCTAATGCTGCTTAAATCGCCATACCGCATCTCATTTCTATGTTTCATGATAAGATATAATATTCATTGTAGAGTGATATGTATACCTCGTATTCACTTCAAAAGAATGTAAGTGCGACACTTCCTTCCTAGGAAATAGCGTTTGCAGATGTCTACTTATCGTAACAAAGGATTTCTCATGCTTCTCGAAATGCGATATGTTATCAAATTTTTATGTTTCTTGATAAGACATAATATTCATTGTGCAGTGTTATTTATACCCGTATTGACATGAGAAGAAAGTAAATGCGACACTTCCCTGTTAGGTAATGACGTTTGCAGATGTCTACGTATCGTAGCAATAGAGTTCTTATGCTTCTTAAAACGAGGTACCGCATCTCATTTCTATGTTTCATGATAAGATATAATACTCATTGCGAAGTGTCACGTATACCTCGTATTCACTTCAAAAGTCTGTAAATGCGACACTTCCTTGCTACGAAGTAGCGTTTGCAGATGACTACGTATCGAAGCAAGAGAGTTCTAATGCTTCTTAAATCGCAAAATCGCATCTCAGTTCTAAGTTTCATGTTAAGATATAATATTCATTGCGTAGTGTCGCGTATGCCTCGTTTTCACTTCAGAAGAATGTAAATGCGACACTTCCTTGCTAGGAAATAGCGTTTGCAGATGTCTACGTATCGTAGAAATAGGGTTCTAATGCTTCTCGAAACGCGATATCGAATCTCATTTCTATGTTTCGTGATAAGGTATAATATTCATTGTGGAGTGTTATGTATGCCTCGTATTCACTTCAAAAGAATGAAAATGCGACACTTCCTTGCTAGGAAGTAGCGTTTGCAGATGTCTACGTATCGTAGAAATAGGGTTCTAATGCTTCTCCAAACGCGATATCGCATCTCATTTCTATGTTTCATGATGAGATATAATATTCATTGTGGAGTGCTATGTATACCCCGTATTCACATCAAAAGAATGTTAATGCGACACTTCGTTCCTAGGAAAAATCGTTGGCAGAAGTCTACGTGTCGAAGCAATGGAGTTCTAATGCTGCTTAAATCGCCATACCGCATCTCATTTCTATGTTTCATGATAAGATATAATATTCATTGTGGAGTGATATGTATACCTCGTATTCACTTCAAAAGAATGTAAATGCGACACTTCCTTCCTAGGAAATAGCGTTTGCAGATGTCTACTTATCGTAGCAAAGGAGTTCTCATGCTTCTCGAAATGCAATATCTTATCAAATTTCTATGTTTCTTGATAAGATATAATATTCATTGTGCAGTGTTATGTATACCCCGTATTGACGTCAAAAGAAAGTAAATGCGACACTTCCCTGTTAGGAAATGACGTTTGCAGATGTCTACGTATCGTAGCAATAGAGTTCTAATGCTTCTCAAAACGAGATGTCGCATCTCATTTCTATGTTTCATGAAAAGATATAATATTCATTGCGAAGTGATATGTATTCCTCGTCTACACTTCAAAAAAATGTAATTGCGGCACTTTCAAGCAAGGAAATAGTGTTTGCAGATGTCTACGCATCGTAGCAATAGAGTTCTAATTCTTCTTGAATCGCGATATTGCATCTCATTTCTATGTTTCATGATAAGACATAATATTCATTGCGGAGTGTCATTTATACCTCGTATTCACGTCAAAAGTATGTAAATGTGACACTTCCTTGCTAGGATATAGCGTTTGCAGATGTCTACGTATCTGAGCAACAGAGTTCTAATGCTTCTCAAACGCGATATCGCATCTTGTTCCTATGTTTCATGATAAGATATAATATTCATTGTTTTGTGACATGTATACCCCGTATTCACTTCAAAAGAATGTAAATGCGACACTTCCTTGCTAGGAAGTAGCGTTTTCAGATGTCTACGTATCGAATCAATAAAGTTCTAATGCTTCTTAAAACGAGATGTCGCATCTCCTTCTTCTGTTTCATGATAAGACATAATATTCATTGCGAAGTGTCATGTATAGCTCGTATTCACTTCAAAAGAATGTAAATGCGACACTTCCTTGCTAAAAAGTAGCGTTTCCAGATGTCTACGTATCGAAACAGTAAAGTTCTAATGCTTCTTAAAACGACATGTCGCATCTCGTTTCTCTGTTTCATGATAAGAGATAATATTAATTGCGAAGTGTCATGTATACCTCGAATTTACTTAAAAAGAATGTAAATGCGACAGTTCCTTGCTAAGAAATAGCGTTTGCGGATGTCTCCGTATAGAAGCAATAGAGTTACAATGCGTTTTAAATCGCTATATCGCTCCTCATTTCTATATTTCATGGTGAGATATAATATTCACTGTGGAGTGCTATATATACCCCGTATTCACATCAAAAGAATGTTAATGCGACATTTCCTTCCTAGGAAAAAGCGTTGGCAGATGTCTACGTATCGAAGCAATAGAGTTCTGATGCTTGCTTAAATCGAGATATCGCATCTCATTTCTATGTTTTATGATAAGATATAATATTCATTGCGGAGTGTCATGTATACCGCGTAATCTCTTCAAACAAATGTAAATGCGACACTTCCTTGCTAGGAAGTAGCCTTTGCAGATGTCTACGTATCGAAGCAATAGAATTCTAATGCTGCTTAAATCGCGATACCGCATCTCATTTCTATGCTTCATGATAAGATATAATATTCATCGTGCAGTGTTATGCATACCTCGTATACACTTCAAAAGCATGAAAATGCGACACTTCCTTCCTAGGAGAAAGCGTTGGCAGAAGTCTACGTGTCGAAGCAATAGAGGTCTAATGCTGCTTAAATCGCCATACCGCATCTCATTTCTATGTTTCATGATAAGATATAATATTCATTGTAGAGTGATATGTATACCTCGTATTCACTTCAAAAGAATGTAAGTGCGACACTTCCTTCCTAGGAAATAGCGTTTGCAGATGTCTACTTATCGTAACAAAGGATTTCTCATGCTTCTCGAAATGCGATATGTTATCAAATTTTTATGTTTCTTGATAAGACATAATATTCATTGTGCAGTGTTATTTATACCCGTATTGACATGAGAAGAAAGTAAATGCGACACTTCCCTGTTAGGTAATGACGTTTGCAGATGTCTACGTATCGTAGCAATAGAGTTCTTATGCTTCTTAAAACGAGGTACCGCATCTCATTTCTATGTTTCATGATAAGATATAATACTCATTGCGAAGTGTCACGTATACCTCGTATTCACTTCAAAAGTCTGTAAATGCGACACTTCCTTGCTACGAAGTAGCGTTTGCAGATGACTACGTATCGAAGCAAGAGAGTTCTAATGCTTCTTAAATCGCAAAATCGCATCTCAGTTCTAAGTTTCATGTTAAGATATAATATTCATTGCGTAGTGTCGCGTATGCCTCGTTTTCACTTCAGAAGAATGTAAATGCGACACTTCCTTGCTAGGAAATAGCGTTTGCAGATGTCTACGTATCGTAGAAATAGGGTTCTAATGCTTCTCGAAACGCGATATCGAATCTCATTTCTATGTTTCGTGATAAGGTATAATATTCATTGTGGAGTGTTATGTATGCCTCGTATTCACTTCAAAAGAATGAAAATGCGACACTTCCTTGCTAGGAAGTAGCGTTTGCAGATGTCTACGTATCGTAGAAATAGGGTTCTAATGCTTCTCCAAACGCGATATCGCATCTCATTTCTATGTTTCATGATGAGATATAATATTCATTGTGGAGTGCTATGTATACCCCGTATTCACATCAAAAGAATGTTAATGCGACACTTCGTTCCTAGGAAAAATCGTTGGCAGAAGTCTACGTGTCGAAGCAATGGAGTTCTAATGCTGCTTAAATCGCCATACCGCATCTCATTTCTATGTTTCATGATAAGATATAATATTCATTGTGGAGTGATATGTATACCTCGTATTCACTTCAAAAGAATGTAAATGCGACACTTCCTTCCTAGGAAATAGCGTTTGCAGATGTCTACTTATCGTAGCAAAGGAGTTCTCATGCTTCTCGAAATGCAATATCTTATCAAATTTCTATGTTTCTTGATAAGATATAATATTCATTGTGCAGTGTTATGTATACCCCGTATTGACGTCAAAAGAAAGTAAATGCGACACTTCCCTGTTAGGAAATGACGTTTGCAGATGTCTACGTATCGTAGCAATAGAGTTCTAATGCTTCTCAAAACGAGATGTCGCATCTCATTTCTATGTTTCATGAAAAGATATAATATTCATTGCGAAGTGATATGTATTCCTCGTCTACACTTCAAAAAAATGTAATTGCGGCACTTTCAAGCAAGGAAATAGTGTTTGCAGATGTCTACGCATCGTAGCAATAGAGTTCTAATTCTTCTTGAATCGCGATATTGCATCTCATTTCTATGTTTCATGATAAGACATAATATTCGTTGTGCAGTGTTATGTATACCTCGTATTCACTTCAAAAGAATGTAAATGCCACACTTACTTGCTATTAAATAGCGTTTGCGGATGTCTACGTATCGTAGCAATAGTTTTCTAATGCTTCTTAAAACGAGATGTCGCATCTCATTTCTATGTTTCATGATAAAAGATGATATTAATTGCGAAGTGCCATGTATATCTCGTATTTACTTGAAAAGAATGCAAAAGCGACTCCTGCTTGCTAGGAAAGAGCGTTTTCAGATGTCTCCGTATCGAAGCAATAGAGTTCTAATGCTTCTTAAAACGCGATATCGCATATCATTTCTATGTTCAGGACGAGGAGACAGAGCTACAGGGACGTAGAGTACATCAGCACGTACCCACATACTTACCCTCCATACGTGTAACCTTAGGTTAAGCACGCTACACGACTGTGTACATACACACAACAACACACACGTCGAATTCTAAGTTCGATTAGCGATAATCTGCGATGCGCTCGCGCGCACACTCGACGCTCGCGGCTTACGCTCAACGTGAGCCGCACCCCACTCCGACCGGCAGCCCCATCACGAGGGCCGAGCGGCCGCCCTACTCCACCGCCTGCCCCACCGCGAGGGCCCAGAGTCTCGCGCGCGGCGCGACCCGAGGAGGTGGCGAACGTGCTTCCGATACGAGGCTTCTAATCCGAACGCCGAACCGAGCAGATCGAATCTGCCTCCGCTGTATCCTGCAGCGAGCTACCAGCTCCAATGCAGTCGTTTCTATTCCATCTCCCACAGAGGAGTCTTTATTATAACTTAGTCTCATCTCTATTTCATTTTGTACTCATATTTAGTAACATAGTCTTAGTGCTTGTATTAGCATAGTATTCATAGAATATACACTAATTTTACCCGATTCGATGTCTCTTTATTATACTACAATCTCCTTCGACTCTATTCCACGAGTACGCTCGCGTATTATTACTATTTCGCACTCTTTCATCTGCGACAGTCTTGAAGCTGGACAGTTAGAGCGAACCAACGCTTAGTCGCTCTTACTTCACCTCTGCCGTAACAAGGGTGTCTTGAACTAAGGTCGATCCCGGTAAGGTAGAGCGAACCAGCGCTTAGGCGTGCCGTCGTCCTCCTGTGTGCAAGTACCCAGGATGAACTCTGAGCTTTCTATGAAGCGTACTCGACGCGCGGGGAAGAAAGAGTTCCTACGTCGTCTCGTCCGCTAATACGTGGGCAGTGCCTCCGTGTATCCGAAGATCTACACTGCGGTTCCTGTTACTGCAAGGGTAACCTTCGCCGCCATACGTCCCGTTCGAGTTAAGAAACGTCCTGTCTCGACACCCGCACCTTCCAGCCAGAGTTCGCCTGCCTGGAAACTCATTCCGATCGACGCTCCAGCGTTCCAACCGTACGCAGCTACAATTCCGGACACGGATCCACGGCGCATTGGATACCTGCAACGAGAATCAAACATTACTATCCAGTCGTCGAAAGGTAAGTACTAGATGTAATACTTGGTTAAATCGAGTCCGACCGCCAACAAGCACGGGACCCGCGCAATTCGCGTAGTAACTTCGGGAAAGCTACTGATCGTGTCATCGTATCGAACGCAAACGCACCTCGGGACATGACACTTGCTACGGAATAGCGCTACTAGATGTCTACAGATCGAAGCAACTGTAATCTAATGCTTCATAAAATGCGATATCGCATCTCAATTCTATATCGCATGATAAGATGTAATATCAAAGCAACGAGAAATGTATATCTCGTCAATACTTCACACGAATGTAAATGCCACACTTCCATGCCACGGAGCCGCGTTCCTAGATGTCTACGTATCCGAGCATTAGAATTCTAATCCTCCATAAACCGCGATATCGCATCTCATTTCTATGCCTCATGGTAAGATGTAATATTCAAGGCAACGCGTTATGTATATCTCGTTAAAACTTCAAATGAGAGTAAATACCACACTTCCTTGCTACGGAATAGCGTTCCTAGATGTCAACGTGTCGAAGCAATAGAGTTCTAATACTTCATAAATCGCGATATCGCATCTCAACTTTATGTCTCATGATAAGATGTAATATTCAATGAAACGGGTTAATTATCAACAGTTCAAAAGAATGTAAAGCCCACTCTTCCTTGCTACGTAATAGCGTCCCTAAATGTCTACATATCGACGCAATAGAGTTCTAATGCTTCACAAGACGCGATATCGTATCTCATTTCTAAGTTTTCTGATAAGATGTAATTCAATGCAACGCGTTAATTATATCTCGTCAACATTTCAAAAGGTTGTAAAGCCCACTCTTCCTTGCTATGGAATAGCATCTCTAGATGTCTACAAATCGATGTAATAGAGTTCTAACGCTTCATGAAACGCGATATGGCATTTCGTTTCTATGTCTCATGATAAGATGTACTATCAACGCTACGTGCTTTGTATATCTAACACATCAAACGGATGTAAATCCTACACTTCCATGTTACGGAATGGAGTTCCTTGATGTTTACGTACCGAAGAAGTATTGTTCTATTCCTTTATAGAACGCGATATCGCATCTCACTTCTATGTCCCATGATAAGATGTAACATTCAATGGAACTCTTTAAGTATATCACGTCTACACTTAAAAAGAATGTAAATGCCACACTTTCTTGCTACGGAATAGCTTTCCTAGATGTCTGTGTATCGAAGCAATACATCTCTAGTCCTTCGTATAACGTGATATCGCATCTCATTTCAATTTTTCATGATATAATGTAATTCAATGCAACACGTTATGTACATCCCGTCAACACTTGCCGAAGCAAGTCCGAGCCACATTCATAGAGCAAAATTGAATGATACTGAGGCTGGCAGTCTGCATCATCTACAAATTTGGCCAAACCGATCCATCCTAATTCAAAAAGGGTCAGAGTGAGCGAATCGCGTACACGAAGTGAGTTCGCCTCCACGTGGTTCCCCGTGGGTACTCCGGCGGTTAGGATTCGTCCCCACCAACGGAGTAGCTAAAGGACGCACCCGCGGGAAAGGCGCTGCGGCACATCTGGATTCTTCAATCGCACGTTTCAGTGAGGTGGGTGTAACTGGTTGGAAGATGATAGATTCAGCCTAGGCATACCAGTCTGGGTCAGGAACTACGCCCGATCACCGTCCTGGTGCAGGGCAGATAATATCTTGTAAACACTTCAAAAGAATGTAAAGCACCACACATCTTTGCTACGGAATAGAGTATTAGATGTCTACATATCGAAACAATAGAGTTCTAATGCCTCAAGAAACGCGATATCCCATATCATTTCTATGTCTCATGAGAAGATGTAACATCAATGCAACGCGTCATGTATATCTCGTCAGCACTTCAATCGAATGAAAGTGCCACACTTCCTTGCGACGGAATAGCGCTTCTCGATGTCTACATCTGAAAAAAATAGAGTTCTAATGATTACTAAAACGCGATATGGCATCTCATTTCTATGACTCATGATAAGATGCAATATTCTATGCAGCACGTTATGTACATCTCGTCAACACTTCAAGAGAATGTAAATCCCACACATCCTTGCGGTCGATGAGCGTTTCCATATGTCTACGTACCGAAGGAATACAGTTCTAATTCTTCATAAAACTGGATATCGCAAATCATTTCGATATTTCATGGCCAGATGCAACTCAGTGCAACGCGTTATGTATTTATTATCGATAATTCTAAAGAATGTAAATGCAACTCCTCCTAGCACCGGAACAGAGTTCCTAGGTGCCTATGTTTCGAAGCAATAGAATTCAAACCCTTTATGAAGCACGATATCGCACATCATTTCTATGTCTCACGATAGGATGTAATATTCAGTGCAACGCGTTATGTATGTCTCATCTACATCTCTAGAGAATGTAAATGTCGCCCTTCCTTGCTACGCAACAGGGTTACTAGATGTCTACGTATCGAAGCAATAAAAAGTGTTCTAACTCTTCATAAAACGCCATGTCGCATCTCATTTCTATGTTTCATGATAAGATGTATTATTCAATGCAACGCGCTATGTATATCTCATCGATGGTTCGAAAGAATGTAAATGAAACTCTTCCTTGCTACGGTATAGCGTTTCCAGATGTGTACGTATCGATGGAGTACAGTGCTAAAACTTCAAATAACGCGATATCGCATCTCATTTCTATGTCTCATGATAAGATGTAATATTCAATGCAACGCATTATGTATATCTCGTCAACACCTCATAAGAATATAAATTCCACACATCCTTGCTACGGAATAGATTTCTAGATGTCTACCAATCGAAGCAATAGAGTTCTAATTCTTCATAAAACGCGATATCGCATCTCATTTATAGGTTTCATGATAATATGTAATATCAATGCAACGCGTTATGTATATCTCGTCAGCACTACAAAAATATGTAGCGCCTACACTTCAATACTACGGAATAACGTTTCTTGAAGTCACGTGTCGAAGTTATGGAGTACTAACGCTTCATGAAATGCGATATCGAATTTCATCTCTATATCTCTAGATAAAACATCATATCAAAGAAACGCGTTATCTGTATCTCGTCAACAGCACAAAAGAATCTAAATCCCACACTTCCACGCTACGGAATAGCGTTTCAAGATATCCACATATCGAAGCAATAGAATCCTAAAGCTTCTTAAATCGCGATATCGCATCTCAATTCTATGTTTCACGATAAGATATAATATTCATTGCGAAGTGTCATGTATACCCCGTATTTCTTTCAAAAGAATGTAAATGCGACACTTCCTTGCAAGGAAGTAGCGTTTGCAGATGTCTACGTATCGAAGCAATAGAGTCCTAATGCTTTTTAAATCGACTTATTGCATCTCATTTCTGTTTCATGATAAGATATAATATTCATTGTCGAGTGTTATGTATTCACTTCAGAAGAATGTAAACGGGAATCTTCCTTGCCTGGAAATAGCGTTTGCAGGTGTATACGTATCGTAGCAATAGTTTTCTAATGCTTCTTAAATCGTCATATCGTATCTCATACCTACGTATCATGATAAGATATAATATTCATTGCGAATTGTCATGTATACCTCGTATTCCTTTCAAAAGAATGCAAATGCGACACTTCCTTGCTAGAAAGTAGCGCTTGCAGATGTTTACGTATCGAAGCAATAGAGTTCTAATGCTGCTGAAATCGCGATTTCGCATCTCATTTCAATGTTTCATGATAAAATATAATATTCATTGTGCAGTGTTATGTATACCTCGTATTCACCTCAAAAGAATGTATATGCCTTGACACATCCTTGCTAGGAAATAGCTTTTGCAGATGTCTACGTATCGAAGCAATAGGGTTCTAATGCTTCTTAAATCGCCATATCGCATCTCATTTCTATGCTTCATAATAAGATATAATATTCATTGTGCAGTGTTATGTATATGTCGTCTGTACTTCAAATGAATGTAAATGCGATACTTCCTTGCTAGGAAACAGCGTTTGCAGATGTCTACGTATCGAAGCAATAGTTTTCTAATGCTTCTTAAATCGTCCTATCGTATCTCATACCCACGTATTATGATAAGATATAATATCCATTGCGAAGTGTCATGTATACCTCGCAAGCGCTTCAAGTGAATGTAAATGCGACACTTCCTTGCTAGGAAATAGCGTTTGCAGATGTCAACGTTATGTAGCATTAGATTTCTGATGCTTCTCAAAACGCGATATCGCATCTCATTTCTATCTTTCACGATAAGATATAATATTAATTGCGAAGTGTCTTGAATACCTCGCACGCGCTTCAAATGAATATAAATGCGGCACTTCCTTGCTAGGAAATAGCGTTTGCAGATGTCTACGTATCGAGGCAATAGTGCTCTAATGCTTCTTAAAACGCGATATCGCATCTCATTTCTATGTTTGATGACAAGATATAATATTCATTGCGAAGTGCCATGTATAGCTCATATTCACTTCAAGAGAATGTAAATGCGATACTTCCTTGCTAGAAAATGGCGTTTGCAGATGTCTTCGTATCGTAGAAATATAGTTCTGGCACTTCTTAAAACGCGATATCGCATCTCATTTCTATGTTTCATGATAAGATCTACTATTCATTGCGAAGTGTCACTTATACCTCGTATTCACTTCAAATGAATGTAAATGCGACACTTGCTTGCTAGGAAATAGCGTCTCCAGATATCTACGTATCGTAGCAATAGAGTTCTAATACTGCTTAAAACGCGATATCGCATCTCACTTCTATGTTTCATGATAAGGTATGATATTCATTGCGGAGTGTCATGTATACCTCGCTTACACTTCAAATGAATGTAAATGCGACACTTCCTTGCTGGGAAATAGCGTTTGCAGATTTCTACGTATCGAAGCAATATAGTTATAATGCTCCTTATTAAGATCTATTATTCATTGCGAAGTGTCACTTATACCTCTCATATACTTCAAATGAAGGTAACTGCCACACTTCCTTGTATACCTCGTTTGCACTTCAGAAGAATGTAAATGCCACACTACCTTGCCAGGAAATGCAATTCCAGATGTCTATGTATCGAAGCAGTAGAGTTCTAATGCTTCTTAAAACGCGATATCGCATCTCATTCCTATGTTTCATGATAAGAAATAATAATCATTACGAAGGGTTATGTATACCTCGTCTACACTTCAAATGTATGTAAATGCCACAATTCCTTGCATAGGAAATGCGTTTCGAGGTGTCTACGTATCGAAGCAATAGGGTTCTAATGCTTCTTAAGACGCGATATCGCATCTCATTTCTATGTTTCATGATAAGATATAATATTCATTGCGAAGTAGCATGTATACCTCGCTTACACTTCAAATGAATGTAAATGCGACACTTCCTTGCTGGGAAATAGCGTTTGCAGATTTCTACGTATCGAAGCAATATAGTTATAATGCTCCTTATAACGAGATGTCGCATCGTATATCTACGTTTTATGATAAGATATAACATTCATTGCGAAGCGTCATGTATACATCGTATTCCTTTCAAAAGTATGTAAATGCGACACTTGCTTGCTAGGAAGTAGTGTTTGCAGAGGTCTATGTATCGTAGCAATGGAGTTCTAACGCTTCTTAAAACGCGATATCGCATCTCATTTCTATGTTTCATGATAAGATATAATATTCATTGCAACGTGTCATGTATACCTCGTATTCACTTCAAAAGAATGTAAATGCGACACTTCCTTTCTAGGAAGTAGCGTTTGCAGAGGTCTATGTATCGTAGCAATAGAGTTCTAACGCTTCTTAAAACGCGATATCGCATCTCATTTCTATGTTTGATGATAAGATATAATATTCATTGCAACGCGTCATGTGTACCTTGTATTCACTTCAAAAGAATGTAAATACGACACTTCCTTGCTAGGAAATAGCGTTTGCAGATATCTATGTATCGAAGCAATAGGGCTCTAGTGCTTCTTAAAACACGATATCGCATCTCATTTCTATGTTTCATGATAAGATCTATTATTCATTGCGAAGTGTCACTTATACCTCGTATTCACTTCAAATGAATGTAAATGCGACACTTCCTTGGTTGGAAATGCGTTTCCAGGTGTCTCCGTATCGAAGCAATACAGTTCCAGTGCCTCTTGAAACGCAATATCGCATCTCATTTCTATGTTTCATCATATGACATAATATTCATTACGAAGCATTATACATATCGCGCCTACACTTTATAAGAATGTAAATGCCACACTTCCATGCTAGGAAATAGTGATTCCAGATCTCTACGAATCGAAGCAATAGAGTTCTAATGCGTCTTAAAACGCGATATCGCGTCTCATTTCTGTCTCATGATAAGATATAATATTCATTGCGGATTGTCATGTATTCTCGTCTACACTTCAAAAGAATGTAAATGCGACACTTCCTTGAGAGGAAATAGCGTTTCCAGATGTCTACGTATCGAAGCAACAGAGTTCTAATGGGGAGGGGTAGAGGTCCTTCTCACACCCGAGAACCATCCTGTTTGTCTCCATGGACTATGGCAGCGGTCTTATCGTTGCAGAGCTCTGGATCCTATCCTTCGGGCTTCAGGGTCTCTTCTTGCTCACTTCCCGACACCTCCACCGTCGAGCCCGTCACGCTACCTCGGCGCACAGCTCTTCCGCGAACCTGCGGTCTTATTATCCGCCGAAGAGGCGTCTTATGGGTCGCTTCTTCCATCAGCTCGCCAGTCTAATCCGTAGAACGGTGAGAGAGAAACGAACGGAAGGGGGGGGGGGAGGTTCTACCATCGTGTATTTCAAGCTCCTCGCAAATACAGCTATCGCGATGGTCCGTGTCGCGCTTCTCGCATGGGTGGTGATCTTCGAGCTAGTCTAACCTAAGCAGGGGGGGGGGGGGGTGAGCGAGCCTTGTGACTTCACCACGTCACAGTACATACAAATTTGCGATTAAGTAGCTATGTGTTCAAATTAAATTCCGAATAATGCACTAAAAACATCCCAGATAACAAACGGCAAGATGGTAGCGACACCATGCCGGCACTATATTGCCACTTCCGAGGAGTGTCAACTGATTCGTAGTTATCTGTGACCGGATTCGTTGACTAAAATGCCAGAACGTGTTACCAGCACGTTCTAGACAAGCGAATCGCGCAGAACCAGCACCATGGTGAGACGCGTATCATCGCTCCATTCATGAATCTCCTCAGCAATGACGCAGGATCACATTTGGCAATGGGGAACCTGTGCTTTCATACAAATTAGAACCGTTGTATGTCAGTAGATGTTCAGCATATGAGTATTGATAGATATTTTGATGGTCGTTTTCCTATATTTATAGTTATTGAGCGAGTCGTATATATTTCTTTCAATCCATCATAGACTAAAAATATTATTTATAAAAAAATATTACTTATAAAATAAAAATTCATGCTGTTGCGTCCCTAACTTCGCCTTGTGTAATTTTTGAAATAACATGCTGTCATCGTATTTAATGTAACCCTCAATTGCATGAATTTGTAACAATAAATTGAAGAAAATATATATAAAATAAGTGTATATATTTTTATGACAAAGTAATTATCGACTTTATGGAAAAAATCGCCCTATCGAGCTAGTTTATAGAAAATAATAAAATCGAATTCTTATATCTTTGTTTTGTGCCGGTGTATCTATTTTGGAATCAAAATAAATAAATTGCACAGTTTAGTCATTTTTCATATTTGCTTATAATTTTTATGGAAACAGCTTCCCCATTAGTAAATGTCAGCCTACGCCACAACCACGCGTGTAGCTATGGTGAGCTGATAGTGTCATTGTCACGGCCGTGTAGCCCGTGTGCTATATCTCGGTGCTTTAATAGTGCCGTGATACGAATGCCGCCCCAGTACTAACAGTATGCCATTTCGAAAGCTGAGTAGGAGCACATTGTTAGCACAGTTCTGTCACGGAAATCGTTCCATCCGTTGTCATTGGCGTGCCAATCGCTGGCTGTTTGGGATATTGTAGTGCATGAGGCAGACTTGTTCCTTATCATCGTCAACGAGATGGATTTTCACTCCCCCCTTTTTGAATTTTTTAAATTATTGTTTGGAATTTTTGCCGTTTCTGTATCTCTATGACCGCATTGTGGATTCAACTTATGTACGATCTTTTTGGTCTTCATCTTTTGTTACATGTAATATTATATATGTGATGCACGTTTGTTATGTAATGCTCCGATTTGTAAGCCTCAGATACTTTTATTCTTTGGTAAAGCAACTTATTCGATTAATATATATTTATTAGACATAGATATAAACAATTAGAAATATGTTATTAAAACGCTATTAAATATGTTGTTGCAATTATATATTTGAGGTCTGAAGATGTAGATGCAATTAATGTCCGATATTTTACGTGATCCAATCGACGTATCAAGTGAGGCTATGAAATATAAAAATCTTTTACTATTCTTCGACCCCTTTACATGTTACATGAATGATAAGTTCTGCAAGACAAGAAGCCTGAATTAGTGAGATATCTAGGAACATAAGTAATTTGTAAGTAACACATCCTTTCTCTTTGAAATATTTGCCTTTGCATAGAATAGAACGTATAGATATAATTGCCTGTTTTGTACCCATTTCGGTCCAATTCTATTATAGCCTTTGAGCAGAAGTAATATTGATTATACTTGATTTTTGCAATAGTTCTTTAATTAACAGATTTTATTAACCTAGAATCATCATTTGACGGATGTATCAATCTACTTTGTAGCTCCATCAGTTTCTTTTTCTGCTCGCTACTTTCCATTTTCAGTTCCGTATACTTATCCTTTATCACCATCATATATGTTGCGTAAAATTACAATAACTTTTTGTCCTCAAATTTTGCGGATATTTCAATTAAATTTCCTTTGATTAAATAAACGGAAATTAAAAGACAGTGGCACGTACCATTTCTTGGAAATGTTGTATCGTAATTTGCATCTGACTGTTTTGAAAGGCACGCACTTTACTTAACGTTTGAAATGATTCGGTTAGCGAAGTAAAGTAATATTCTACTTTCGAAATTGTTGGCTCTTGTAATTCTAAGGCAAATATATTCATCTGTCGACAGCGTGAACATTGTTTTTTGGTAAAATTCCAGAAAAACAAATATACTATAAGTAAAATAATAAACATCATAATATTAAATTTAACTCTGTTCATCGTTGCCTTGTTGGACACATCCATAACAATATACAGGGTGGGGCAGTAATAATTAGCACCTCAGATATCCACGAAACTATAAGTTTCATAGAAGTTTTTGCTAATATAAAATTGCATAGTACAAAGGGGCCATCCGTTGATGAAAATAGTTTTTTTGTAAGTGGAGTTATGTTGGACATATGAAGGTTACCTTCATTTTTTAAAATGAATTGGTATGTCCATTCTTCCGTAATACGATAGAGCATTTTAAAGCAAGTTTAACGATCTGTAACATGAAGGCATTGAATGTTACAAAAAGTAAAGAAAGGCGATAATACTCACGGTTTTGATAGTAAATGAAACATACGTATTGTAAACAGTGGTGGAAGGCGTAATACTTACCGTTTACTTCACTGTGAATAAACACTTTTCGAAGGGCATTTCAATAGTTTGCAGCATAAGTTAAACATGATAAGATTAGTATTGAAAAATCGGTTCGAATACGTTTGGTTAGGCTGTTCTTTGTGTCGTTCATTTTATAAGTACTGAGCTGCGGATTCCTGAGGACAGCTCACAAAATTGTTGAACTATGGAAGATTATCATTGTGAATTTGAATCAAAAGGTAATTAAATTCCATTAGATTGTAAACAGATCTCAATGTTTCATTTTAGATAGTAAGATTAAATACTCTTTACAAAACTACAAGAATGGATACATACCTTTCTGTTATAATTACTTCATAAAGAATTATAATTGCAATTATATAGTTCATTACGATAAAAAATATTTCTCAGAAAATTCTAAATATTAAATAAAAGAATCAAGTAAAACATTTTTAATAATTAAGAATATGAAAAATACTTGAACATTCCAATAGAAAGATGTCTAAACAGGCGCTAGATAAGTCAAACATTCAATATCAATTCCAGAATTCATCTATAAGAGGTAAAATGTTTCGAAAGCTTTAATTACAGTCTTTAATGCAAGCAGTTGGGCAGTATTTCAATTTTTAAGAAAATTGATGAAAGTCAACCATTTTGAAGTGGTCAGAATCTTTGTCGTTTGAGCAATAAGTGAATAACAAATAACTGCATAAATTCCAGGCTTAAAAACTTATAGATTAAATCCAATGCAGACTCGTTTATGAGCGAGATACTAAATAATAATCCACACTAAGTAATCATTTTAAAACTTAAACGATTACATCTCGCGAACTTTCAAAGATATCAGAAGCGTGAAAAGTATGTGGTTTATCAAAAACTCTTCTAAAAGAACGGACGAAGCCAATAGAAATCTTTGTTGAAGTAAGCAAGTTCTAAAGTTCTAAGCAACACGATGACCCTTATCTGCCTATGTTTCATAGCAAGTAAGTTCTGAATTTCTATGAAATCCGATGGAATTTCTCACTACTAACGTTTCACAGTAAGTTCTCAAATTCTCAGTTCTACGTTTAAAACTATGTGTGTTCTATATATCTATGTAAAGTGATGGTTCCTATTAGTTGTGACGGAAACCTATATATAGTAAGTCAGGGAAGCTCGAAGGGGTTAATTATCTAAATGCTTTAAGATGTAAAACGTACTTTAATCTAAAGCGATCTATCGTTCCAAGGTATCTGCTCACGTACAACTTTTCTTGGGCGCCAGCTGTTCAGAAAGTAGCAAAGGGATAGACTACACGACCCCGGGAACCCTGGGGCGGAACAACCCTTGAAACTTCGAAATGGTCCTCCCCTCGACTACGCCTAGCCAAGTACACACACTCAGGTCGCGAGATACTGAAGTCACGGCATGTTTATTTATGGTCTCGACGTTGGTTTAACTAAGAAGGGCTACGGGAAACTACGCAACACGCCGCAAATTACCGGCTATCATAACTCGCTTCACGATATAAGATACAATATACAATATGCGACACAAGAAATGGGACGCTTTAGCGAATAAGCTCTCACGTTCTCTTCTTCAGGTTCCTTGAATTCGCTGGTGGTCCTCGGGTCTCCTGCATTCTCCTCGGGGCTCCTTGGTGGAGTGGGCTGTAGGCTTCGGTATTGTTCGAGTCCATCGATCAGTGGATTTCGGCGATTTCCTCTTCTCGCCCCTTTGGGTGTCCCTGAGGGGATCCTCCTGATCATTTAAATTGCGTAGCGCCTCGAGCGCCGCGCGCCTGTCACGTAAAATTGAGAGAAATGACTTAGAATGAAACGAGAGTGAATAACTGCTCACCCGACTCTTTATTTAACACAAGATATAAACTTTTATATTACCGTTTGTAGGGCACCTTTCCTTAACCCAGCTCTTTGGAATTAGGGTATGATAATATAAACGGGATGCGTCAGGCGGGTGAATCTTGTTTGTTTTCTCTAGCGAGATTATGGGCGTGTTGGTATAGGCTATTTGAGAATGCGTTTGTCATTACTCTCCCATGGCCCACCTGCAGGGCCGCTGGACTTTTGACTTCTCTTTAGGGGGTTAAGGATGGTCGAGGACCTTCTCACATCCCAGAGCATTATAAAGCACAAAAGCAGATAAGCATAATGCGATGCATAGAGCTTTACAACCTTCTAACCTACTTTGAACTGTTTATATGAAATGCAATATTGAGGTGCATGAAGCATGACAAATTAAATGCTTCGGCACCTGGACATCTAGAAACGCTATCCCCGGGCAAGAAAGTGTAGGGTTCACACTCAATTCATATGCAGAAGCAGATAAACATAAGGCGATGCTATGAATATTACATCTTATCATGAAATATAGAAGTAAGATGCGCAGCCCCGTTTTACGAAGCATTAGAACCCTATTGCTAAGACACGTCGACATCTGGAAACGCATTTACTAGCAAGGAAGTGTTGCATTTATATTCTTTTGAAGTGTAGATGTGGTACACATAACACTTCGCAATGGATGTTATATGTTATCATGAAACAATGAAGTGAGATGCGATAGCGCGTTTTAAGAAGCATTAGAACTCCATTGCTTCGATATGTAGACATCTGGAAACGCAATTTCCTAGAAAGCACATGTGACATTTACATTCTATTGAGTGAGTGCGAGGTATACATAACAGTTCGCGCTGAATATTATGTCTTATCATGAAACGTAGAAATGAGATGCGATATCGCGCTTTGAGAAGCATTAGAACTCCATTGCTTCGATACGTGGATAAGAGGAAACGCATTTCCTAGGAAGGAAGTGTGCAATTTACATTCTTTTGAAGTGTACACGTCGTATACATAACACTTCGCAATGAATATTATATCTTATCATGAAACACAGAATTGAGATGCGATATCGCGTTTAAAGAAGCGATAGAACTCTATTGCTAAGACACGTAGACATCTGGAAACGCATTTCCTAGCAAGGAAGTGTTGCATTTATATTCTTTTGAAGTGTAGATGTGGTACACGTAACACTTCGCAATGGATGTTATATGATATCATGAAGCAATGAAATGAGATGCGATATCGCGTTTTAACTCTATCGCATTACAACTCTATTTCTTCGGTACGTAGACATCTGGAAACGCTATTTCCTAGCACGGAAGGGTGGTATTTACATTCTTTTGAAGTGCAACGAGGTACAGATAGCACTTCGCAATTAATATTATATCTTATCATGAAACATATAACTGCGATGCGATATCGCGTTTTAAGAAGTATTAAATCTTTATTGCTTCGATACGTGAACATCTGGAAACGCCTTTTCTAGCAAGGAAGTGTTGCAGTTACATTCTTTTGAAGTGCACACCTGGTGAAAACAACACTTTGCAATGAATATTATATCTTATCATGAAACGTAGAACTGCCATGCGATTTCGCGTTTTAAGTAGCATTACAACTCTACTGCTTCGATACGTAGGCATCTGGAAACGATATTTCCTAGCAAGGAAGTGTGGCATTTACATTATTTTGAAGTGTAGACGAGGTATACATAACACTTCGCAATTAATATTATATCTTATCATGAAACATGGAAATGAGATGCGATATCGCGTTTTAAGAAGCATTAGAACTATATTGCTATGATACATAGACATCTGCAGACGATATTTCCTAGCAAGGAAGTGTCGCATTTACATTCTTTTGAAGTGAATACGAAGTAGACATAACACTCCGCAATGAATATTATATTTTATCACGGAACATAGGAATGAGATGCGATACGGCGTTTTAAGAAGCATTAGAACTCCAATGCATCGATACGTAGACATCAGGAAACGCTTCCTCCTAGAAAGGAAGTGTCGCATTTACATTCACTTGAAGTGTAGACGAGGAATACAGAACACTTCGCAATCAATATTATATCTTATCATGAGACATAGAAATGAGATGCGATATAGCGATATAAGAAGCACTAGAACACTATTGCTTCGATACGTATACATCTGCAAACGCTATATCCTAGCAAGGAAGTGTCGCATTTACATTCTTTTGAAGGGAATACGAGGTATATATGACACTGCACAATGAATATTATATCTTATCATGAAACATGGAGATGAGATGCGACATCGCTATTTAAGAAGCATAAGAACTCTACTGCTACGATACGTAGACATCTGAAAACGCCAATTCCTAGCAAGGAAGTGTCGCATTTACATTCTTTTGACGTGAATACGAGGTATGCATGACACTTCGCAATGAATATTATATCTTATCATGAAACATAGGAATGAAATGCGATATTGCGTTTTAAAAAGCATTAGAACTCTATTGCTTCGATACGGAGACATCTGCAAAACCTATTTCCTAGCAAGGATGTGTCGCATTTACATTATTTTGAAGGGAATACGAGGTATACATGACACCTCGCAATGAATTCTATATCTTATCATGAAACATAGGAATGAAATGCGATATCGCGTTTTATGTAGCGTTAGAACTCTGTTGCTTCGATACGTAGACATCAGCAAACGCAGTTTCCTAGCAAGGAAGTGTCGCATTTACATTCTTTTGAAGTGAATACGAGGTATACAGAACACTTATCAATGAATATTATATCTTATCATGAAACATATGGATGAGATGCGACATAGCGATATAAGAAGCACTAGAACTCTACTGCTTCGATACGTAGACTTGTGGAAACGCTATTTCCTAGCAAGGAAGTGTCGCATTTACATTCTTTTGACGTCAATACGAGGTATGCATGACACTTCGCAATGAATATTATATCTTATCATGAAACATAGGAATGAAATGCGATATTGCGTTTTAAGAAGCATTAGAACCCTATTGCTACGATACGTAGACATCTGGAAACGCTATTTCCTAGCAAGGAAGTTTCGCATCTACATTCTATTGAAGTGAATACGAGGTATACATGGCACTCCACAATGAATATTATATCTTATCACGAAACATAGAAGTGAGATGCGATATTGCGATTTAAGAAGCATTAGAACTCTATTGTTAAGACACGTAGACATCTGCAAACGCTATTTCCTAGCAAGGAAGTGTCGCATTTACATTCTTTTGAAGTGAGTACGAGGTATACATAACACTCCATATTGAATATTATATCTTATCATGAAACATAGCAGTGAGATGCGATATCGCGTTTTAAGAAGCATTAGAACTCTACTGCTACGATACGTAGACATCTGCAAACGCTATTTCCTAGCATGGAAATGCCGCATTTACATTCTTTTGAAGTTAATACGAGGTACGCATGACACTTCGCAAATCATATTATATCTTACCATGAAACATAGAAATGAGATGCGATATCGCGTTTTAAGGAGCATTAGAACACTATTTCTTCGATACGTAGACATCTGCAAACGCTATTTCCTTGCAAGGAAGTGTCGCATTTACATTCATTTGAAGTGTAGACGAGGAATACATGATACTTCGCAAATCATATTATATCTTACCATGAAACATAGAAATGAGATGCGATATCGCGTTTTAAGAAGCATTAGAACACTATTGCTACGATAGGTAGACATTTACAAACGCTATTTCCTTGCAAGGAAGTGTCGCATTTACATGCATTTGAATCGTAGACGGGGAATGCATAACACTTCGCAATGAATATTATATCATATCATGAAACATAGATATGAGATGCAATATCGCGTTTTAAGAATTATAAGAACTCTATTGCTAGGATACGTAGACATCTGCAAACGCTATTTCCCTGCAAGGAAGTGTCGCATTTACATTCATTTGATGTGTAGACGAGGAATACATAACACTTCGCAAATCATATTACATCTTACCATGAAACGTAGAAATGAGATGCAATATCTCGTTTTAAGAAGCATTTGAACTCTATTGCTACGATACCTAGATATCTGCAGACGCTATTTCCTAACAAGGAAGTGTCGCATTTACATTCATTTGAATCGTAGACGAGGAATGCATAACACTTCGCAATGAATATTATATCTTATCATGAAACATAGATATGAGATGCAATATCTCGTTTTAAGAAGCATTTGATCTCTATTGCTTCGATACGTAGACATCTGCAAACTCTATTTCCTTGCAAGGAAGTGTCGCATTTACATTCATTTGAATCGTAGACGAGGAATGCATAACACTTCGCAATGAATATTAAATCTTATCATGAAACATAGATATGAGATGCAATATCTCGTTTTAAGAAGCATTTGAACTCTATTGCTTCGATACGTAGACATCTGCAGACGCTATTTCCTTGCAAGGAAGTGTCGCATTTACATTCATTTGAAGTGTAGACGAGGAATACATGACACTTCGCAAATCATGTTATATCTTACCATGAAAGATAGAAATGAGATGCGAAATCGCGTTCTAAGAAGCATCAGAAATCCATTGCTACGATACGTAGACATCTGCAAACGCTATTTCCTTGCAAGGAAGTGTCGCATTTACATTCATTTGAATCGTAGACGAGGAATGCATAACACTTCGCAATGAATATTATATCTTATCATGAAACATAGATATGAGATGCAATATCTCGTTTTAAGAAGCATTTGAACTCTATTGCTTCGATACGTAGACATCTGCAAACGCTATTTCCTTGCACGGAAGTGTCGCATTTACATTCATTTGAAGTGTAGACGAGGAATACATAACACTTCGCAAATCATATTACATCTTACCATGAAACGTAGAAATGAGATGCGATATCGCGTTTTAAGAAGCATTAGAACTCTATTGCTACGATACCTAGACATCTGCAAACGCTATTTCCTTGGAAGGAAGTGTCGCATTTACATTCATTTGAATCGTAGACGAGGAATGCATAACACTTCGCAATGAATATTATATCTTATCATGAAACATAGATATGAGATGCAATATCTCGTTTTAAGAAGCATTTGAACTCTATTGCTACGATACGTAGACATCTGCAGACGCTATTTCCTTGCAAGGAAGTGTCGCATTTACATTCATTTGAAGTGTAGACGAGGAATACATGACACTTCGCAAATCATATTATATCTTACCATGAAAGATAGAAATGAGATGCGAAATCGCGTTCTAAGAAGCATCAGAAATCCATTGCTACGATACGTAGACATCTGCAAACGCTATTTCCATGCAAGGAAGTGTCGCATTTACATTCATTTGAATCGTAGACGAGGAATGCATAACACTTCGCAATGAATATTATATCTCATCATGAAACATAGATATGAGATGCAATATCTCGTTTTAAGAAGCATTTCAACTCTATTTCTTCGATACGTTGACATCTGCAAACGCTATTTCCTTGCAAGGAAGTGTCGCATCTACATTCATTTGAATCGTAGACGAGGAATGCATAACACTTCGCAATGAATATTATATCTTATCATGAAACATAGATATGAGATGCAATATCTCGTTTTAAGAAGCATTTGAACTCTATTGCTTCGATACGTAGACATCTGCAAACGCTATTTCCTTGCAAGGAAGTGTCGCATTTACATTCATTTGATGTGTAGACGAGGAATTCATAACACTTCGCAAATCATATTACATCTTATCATGAAACATAGATATGAGATGCAATATCTCGTTTTAAGAAGCATTTGAACTCTATTGCTTCGATACGTAGACATCTGCAGACGCTATTTCCTTGCAAGGAAGTGTCGCATTTACATTCATTTGAATCGTAGACGAGGAATGCATAACACTTCGCAATGAATATTATATCTTATCGTGAAACATAGATATGAGATGCAATATCTCGTTTTAAGAAGCATTTCAACTCTATTTCCTCGATACGTTGACATCTGCAAACGCTATTTCCTTGCAAGGAAGTGTCGCATTTACATTCATTTGATGTGTAGACGAGGAATTCATAACACTTCGCAAATCATATTATATCTTATCATGAAACATAGATATGAGATGCAATATCTCGTTTTAAGAAGCATCTGAACTCTATTGCTGCGAGACGTAGACATCTGCAAAGGCTATTTCCTTGCAAGGAAGTGTCGCATTTACATTCATTTGAATCGTAGACGAGGAATGCATAACACTTCGCAATGAATATTATATCTTATCGTGAAACATAGATATGAGATGCAATATCTCGTTTTAAGAAGCATTTCAACTCTATTTCTTCGATACGTTGACATCTGCAAACGCTATTTCCTTGCAAGGAAGTGTCGCATTTACATTCATTTGAATCGTAGACGAGGAATGCATAGCACTTCGCAATGAATATTATATCTTATCATGAAACATAGATATGAGATGCAATATCTCGTTTTAAGGAGCATTTGAACTCTATTGCTTCGATACGTAGACATCTGCAAACGCTATTTCCCTGCAAGGAAGTGTCGCATTTACATTCATTTGATGTGTAGACGAGGAATACATAACACTTCGCAAATCATATTACATCTTACCATGAAACGTAGAAATGAGATGCTATATCTCGTTTTAAGAAGCATTTGAACTCTATTGCTACGATACCTAGATATCTGCAGACGCTATTTCCTAACAAGGAAGTGTCGCATTTACATTCATTTGAATCGTAGACGAGGAATGCATAACACTTCGCAATGAATATTATATCTTATCATGAAACATAGATATGAGATGCAATATCTCGTTTTAAGAAGCACTTGATCTCTATTGCTTCGATACGTAGACATCTGCAAACTCTATTTCCTTGCAAGGAAGTGTCGCATTTACATTCATTTGAATCGTAGACGAGGAATGCATAACACTTCGCAATGAATATTATATCTTATCATGAAACATAGATATGAGATGCAATATCTCGTTTTAAGAAGCATTTGATCTCTATTGCTTCGATACGTAGACATCTGCAAACTCTATTTCCTTGCAAGGAAGTGTCGCATTTACATTCATTTGAATCGTAGACGAGGAATGCATAACATTTCGCAATGGATATTATATCTTATCATGAAACATAGATATGAGATGCAATATCTCGTTTTAAGAAGCATTTGAACTCTATTGCTTCGATACGTAGACATCTGTAAACGCTATTTCCTTGCAAGGAAGTGTCGCATTTACATTCATTTGATGTGTAGACGAGGAATTCATCACACTTCGCAAATCATATTATATCTTATCATGAAACATAGATATGAGATGCAATATCTCGTTCTAAGAAGCATCTGAACTCTATTGCTGCGAGACGTAGACATCTGCAAAGGCTATTTCCTTGCAAGGAAGTGTCGCATTTACATTCATTTGAATCGTAGACGAGGAATGCATAACACTTCGCAATGAATATTATATCTTATCATGAAACATAGATATGAGATGCAATATCTCGTTTTAAGAAGCATTTCAACTCTATATCTTCGATACGTTGACATCTGCAAACGCGACTTCCTTGCAAGGAAGTGTCGCATTTACATTCATTTGAATCGTAGACGAGGAATGCATAGCACTTCGCAATGAATATTATATCTTATCATGAAACATAGATATGAGATGCAATATCTCGTTTTAAGGAGCATTTGAACTCTATTGCTTGGATACGTAGACATCTGCAAACGCTATTTCCTTGCACGGAAGTGTCGCATTTACATTCATTTGAAGTGTAGACGAGGAATACATAACACTTCGCAAATCATATTACATCTTACCATGAAACGTAGAAATGAGATGCGATATCGCGTTTTAAGAAGCATTAGAACTCTATTGCTACGATACCTATACATCTGCAAACGCTATTTCCTTGGAAGGAAGTGTCGCATTTACATTCATTTGAATCGTAGACGAGGAATGCATAACACTTCGCAATGAATATTACATCTTATCATGAAACATAGATATGAGATGCAATATCTCGTTTTAAGAAGCATTTGAACTCTATTGCTTCGATACGTAGACATCTGCAGACGCTATTTCCTTGCAAGGAAGTGTCGCATTTACAATCATTTGAAGTGTAGACGAGGAATACATAACACCTCGCAAATCATATTATATCTTACCATGAAACATGGAAATGAGATGGAATATCGCGTTTTAGGAATCATAAGAACTCTATTGCTGCGAGACTTAGACATCTGCAAAGGCTATTTCCTTGCAAGGAAGTGTCGCATTTACATTCATTTGAATCGTAGACGAGGAATGCATAACACTTCGCAATGAATATTATATCTTATCATGAAACATAGATATGAGATGCAATATCTCGTTTTAAGAAGCATTTCAACTCTATTTCTTCGATACGTTGACATCTGCAAACGCTATTTCCTTGCAAGGAAGTGTCGCATTTACATTCATTTGAATCGCAGACGAGGAATGCATAACACTTCGCAATGAATATTATATCTTATCATGAAACATAGATATGGGATGCAATATCTCGTTTTAAGAAGCATTTGAACTCTATTGCTTGGATACGTAGACATCTGCAAACGCTATTTCCTTGCACGGAAGTGTCGCATTTACATTCATTTGAATCGTAGACGAGGAATGCATAACACTTCGCAATGAATATTATATCTTATCATGAAACATAGATATGAGATGCAATATCTCGTTTTAAGGAGCATTTGAACTCTGTTGCTTGGATACGTTGACATCTGCAAACGCTATTTCCTTGCAAGGAAGTGTCGCATTTACATTCATTTGAATCGTAGACGAGGAATGCATAGCACTTCGCAATGAATATTATATCTTATCATGAAACATAGATATGAGATGCAATATCTCGTTTTAAGGAGCATTTGAACTCTATTGCTTGGATACGTAGACATCTGCAAACGCTATTTCCTTGCAAGGAAGAGTCGCATTTACAATCATTTGAAGTGTAGACGAGGAATACATGACACTTCGCAAATCATATTATGTCTTACCATGAAACATAGAAATGAGATGCGATATCGCGTTCTAAGAAGCATCAGAAATCCATTGCTACGATACCAGACATCTGCAAACGCTATTTCCCTGCAAGGAAGTGTCGCATTTACATTCATTTGATGTGTAGACGAGGAATACATAACACTTCGCAAATCATATTATATCTTTCCATGAAACATAGAAATGAGATCCGATACCGCGTTTTAAGAATTATAAGAACTCTATTGCTACGATACGTAGACATCTGCAAACGCTATTTCCTTGCAAGGAAGTGTCGCATTTACATTCATTTGAAGTGTAGACGAGGAATACATGACACTTCGCAAATCATATTATATCTTACAATGAAACATAGAAATGTGATGCGATATCGCGTTTTAAGAAGCATTAGAACACTATTGCTTCGATACGTAGACATCTGCAAACGCTATTTTCTTGCAAGGAAGTGTCACATTTACATTCGTTTGAAGTGTAGACGAGGAATACATGATACTTCGCAAATCATATTATATCTTACCATGAAACATAGAAATGAGATGGAATATCGCGTTTTAAGAATCATAAGAACTCTATTGCTATGATACGTAGACTTCTGCAAACGCTATTTCCTTGCAAGGAAGTGTCGCATTTACATTCATTTGAATCGTAGACGAGGAATGCATACCACTTCGCAATGAATATTATATCTTAGCATGAAACATAGATATGAGATGCAATATCTCGTTTTAAGAAGCATTTGAACCCTATTGCTTCGATACGTAGACATCTGCAAACGCTATTTCCTTGCAAGGAAGTGTCGCATTTACATTCATTTGAGGTGTAGACGAGGAATGCATAACACTTCGCAATGAATATTATATCTTATCATGAAACATAGATATGAGATGCAATATCTCGTTTTAAGAAGCATTTGAGCTCTACTGCTTCGATACGTAGACATCTGCAAACGCTATTTCCTTGCAAGGAAGTGTCGCATTTACATTCGTTTGAAGTGTAGACGAGGAATACATGATACTTCGCAAATCATATTATATCTTACCATGAAACATAGGAATGAGATGGAATATCGCGTTTTAAGAATCATAAGAACTCTATTGCTACGATACGTAGACATCTGCAACGCTATTCCTATTTCCTTGCAAGGAAGTGTCGCATTTACATTCATTTGAAGTGTAGACGAGGAATACATAACACTTCGCAAATCATATTACATCTTACCATGAAACGTAGAAATGAGGTGCAATATCTCGTTTTAAGAAGCATTAGAACTCTATTGCTACGATACCTAGACATCTGCAAACGCTATTTCCTTGGAAGGAAGTGTCGCATTTACATTCATTTGAATTGTACACGAGGAATGCATAACACTTCGCAATGAATATTATATCTTATCATGAAACATAGATATGAAATGCAATATCTCGTTTTAAGAAGCATTTGAACTCCATTGCTTCGATACGTAGTCATCTGCAGACGCTATTTCCTTGCAAGGAAGTGTTGCATTTACATTCATTTGAATCGTATACGAGGAATGCATAACACTTCGCAATGAATATCATATCTTATCAAGAAACATAGATATGAGATGCAATATCTCGTTTTAAGGAGCATTTGAACTCTATTGCTAGGATACGTAGACATCTGCAAACGCTATTTCCTTGCACGGAAGTGTCGCATTTACATTCATTTGAAGTGTAGACGAGGAATACATAACACTTCGCAAATCATATTACATCTTACCATGAAACGTAGAAATGAGGTGCAATATCTCGTTTTAAGAAGCATTAGAACTCTATTGCTACGATACCTAGACATCTGCAGACGCTATTTCCTAACAAGGAAGTGTCGCATTTACATTCAATTGAAGTGTAGACGAGGAATACATAACACTTCGCAAATCATATTACATCTTACCATGAAACGCAGAAATCCGATGCGATATCGCGTTTTAAGAAGCATTAGAACTCTATTGCTACGATACCTAGACATCTGCAAACGCTATTTCCTTGGAAGGAAGTGTCGCATTTACATTCATTTGAATTGTACACGAGGAATGCATAACACTTCGCAATGAATATTATATCTTATCATGAAACATAGATATGAAATGCAATATCTCGTTTTAAGAAGCATTTGAACTCTATTGCTTCGATACGTAGTCATCTGCAGACGCTATTTCCTTGCAAGGAAGTGTTGCATTTACATTCATTTGAATCGAATACGAGGAATGCATAACACTTCGCAATGAATATCATATCTTATCAAGAAACATAGATATGAGATGCAATATCTCGTTTTATGGAGCATTTGAACTCTATTGCTTGGATACGTAGACATCTGCAAACGCTATTTCCTTGCACGGAAGTGTCGCATTTACAATCATTTGAAGTGTAGACGAGGAATACATGACACTTCGCAAATCATATTATGTCTTACCATGAAACATAGAAATGAGATGCGGTATCGCGTTCTAAGAAGCATCAGAAATCCATTGCTACGATACGTAGACATCTGCAAACGCTATTTCCCTGCAAGGAAGTGTCGCATTTACATTCATTTGATGTGTAGACGAGGAATACATAACACTTCGCAAATCATATTATATCTTTCCATGAAACATAGAAATGAGATCCGATATCGCGTTTTAAGAATTATAAGAACTCTATTGCTACGATACGTAGACATCTGCAAACGCTATTTCCTTGCATGGAAGTGTCGCATTTACATTCATTTGATGTGCAGACGAGGAATACATGACACTTCGCAAATCATATTATATCTTACAATGAAACATAGAAATGTGATGCGATATCGCGTTTTAAGAAGCATTAGAACACTATTGCTTCGATACGTAGACATCTGCAAACGCTATTTTCTTGCAAGGAAGTGTCACACTTACATTCGTTTGAAGTGTAGACGAGGAATACATGATACTTCGCAAATCATATTATATCTTACCATGAAACATAGAAATGGGATGGAATATCGCGTTTTAAGAATCATAAGAACTCTATTGCTACGATACGTAGACTTCTGCAAACGCCATTTCCTTGCAAGGAAGTGTCGCATTTACATTCATTTGAATCGTAGACGAGGAATGCATACCTCTTCGCAATGAATATTATATCTTAGCATGAAACATAGATATGAGATGCAATATCTCGTTTTAAGAAGCATTTGAACCCTATTGCTTCGATACGAAGACATCTGCAAACGCTATTTCCTTGCAAGGAGGTGTCGCATTTACATTCATTTGAGGTGTAGACGAGGAGTGCATAACACTTCGCAAATCATATTATATCTTACCATGAAACATAGAAATGAGGTGCGATATCGCGTTTTAAGAAGCATTAGAACTCTATTGCTACGATACCTAGACATCTGCAGACGCTATTTCCTAACAAGGAAGTGTCGCATTTACATTCATTTGAAGTGTAGACGAGGAATACATAACACTTCGCAAATCATATTACATCTTACCATGAAACGCAGAAATCCGATGCGATATCGCGTTTTAAGAAGCATTAGAACTCTATTGCTACGATACCTAGACATCTGCAAACGCTATTTCCTTGGAAGGAAGTGTCGCATTTACATTCATTTGAATTGTACACGAGGAATGCATAACACTTCGCAATGAATATTATATCTTATCATGAAACATAGATATGAAATGCAATATCTCGTTTTAAGAAGCATTTGAACTCTATTGCTTCGATACGTAGTCATCTGCAGACGCTATTTCCTTGCAAGGAAGTGTTGCATTTACATTCATTTGAATCGAATACGAGGAATGCATAACACTTCGCAATGAATATCATATCTTATCAAGAAACATAGATATGAGATGCAATATCTCGTTTTAAGGAGCATTTGAACTCTATTGCTTGGATACGTAGACATCTGCAAACGCTATTTCCTTGCACGGAAGCGTCGCATTTACAATCATTTGAAGTGTAGACGAGGAATACATGACACTTCGCAAATCATATTATGTCTTACCATGAAACATAGAAATGAGATGCGGTATCGCGTTCTAAGAAGCATCAGAAATCCATTGCTACGATACGCAGACATCTGCAAACGCTATTTCCCTGCAAGGAAGTGTCGCATTTACATTCATTTGATGTGTAGACGAGGAATACATAACACTTCGCAAATCATATTATATCTTTCCATGAAACATAGAAATGAGATCCGATATCGCGTTTTAAGAATTATAAGAACTCTATTGCTACGATACGTAGACATCTGCAAACGCTATTTCCTTGCATGGAAGTGTCGCATTTACATTCATTTGATGTGTAGACGAGGAATACATGACACTTCGCAAATCATATTATATCTTACAATGAAACATAGAAATGTGATGCGATATCGCGTTTTAAGAAGCATTAGAACACTATTGCTTCGATACGTAGACATCTGCAAACGCTATTTTCTTGCAAGGAAGTGTCACATTTACTTTCATTTGAATCGTAGACGAGGAATGCATAACACTTCGCAATGAATATTATATCTTATCATGAAACATAGATATGAAATGCAATATCTCGTTTTAAGATGCATTTGAACTCTATTGCTTTGATACGTAGACATCTGCAAACTCTATTTCCTTGCAAGGAAGTGTCGCATTTACATTCATTTGAAGTGTAGACGAGGAATACATGACACTTCGCAAATCATATTATATCTTACCATGAAACATAGAAATGAGGTGCGATATCGCGTTTTAAGAAGCATTAGAAAGCTATTGCTACGAAACGTAGACATCTGCAAACGCTATTTCCTTGCAAGGAAGTGTCGCATTTACATTCATTTGAAGTGTAGACGAGGAATACATAACACTTCGCAAATCATATTACATCTTACCATGAAACATAGAAATGAGGTGCGATATCGCGTTTTAAGAAGCATTAGAAAGCTATTGCTACGATACGTAGACATCTGCAAACGCTATTTCCTTGCAAGGAAGTGTCGCATTTACTTTCATTTGAATCGTAGACGAGGAATGCATAACACTTCGCAATGAATATTATATCTTATCATGAAACATAGATATGAAATGCAATATCTCGTTTTAAGATGCATTTGAACTCTATTGCTTTGATACGTAGACATCTGCAAACTCTATTTCCTTGCAAGGAAGTGTCGCATTTACATTCATTTGAAGTGTAGAGGAGGAACACATAGCACATCGCAAATCATATTACATCTTACCATGAAACATAGAAATGGGATGCGATTTCGCGTTTTAAGAATCATATGAACTTATTGCTACGATACGTAGACATCTGCAATTGCTATTTCCTTGCAAGGAAGTGTAGCATTTACTTTCATTTGAATCGTAGACGAGGAATGCATAACACTTCGCAATGAATATTATATCTTATCATGAAACATAGATATGAGATGCAATATCTCGTTTTAAGAAGCATTTGAACTCTATTGCTTCGATACGTAGACGTCTGCAAACGCTATTTCCTTGCAAGGAAGTGTCGCATTTACATTCATTTGAAGTGTAGACGATGAATTCATGACACTTCGCAAATCATATTATATCTTACCATGAAACATAGAAATGAGTTGCGATATTGCGTTTTAAGAAGCATTAGAAATCTATTGCTACGATACGTAGACATCTGCAAACGCTATTTCCTAGCGAGGAAGTGTCGCATTCACATTCATTTGAAGTGTGGACGAGGAATACATAACACTTCGCAAATCATATTATACCTTACCATGAAACATATTAATGAGATGCGATATCGCGTTTTAAGAAGCATTTGAACTCTATTGCTTCGATACGTACACATCTGCAAACGCTATTTCCTTGCAAGGAAGTGTAGCATTTACATTCATTTGAATCGTAGACGAGGAATGCATAACACTTCGCAATGAATATTGTATCTTATTATGAAACATAGATATGAGTTGCAATATCTCGTTTTAAGAAGCATTTGAACTCTATTGCTTCGATACGTAGACATCTGCGAACGATATTTCCTTGCAAGGAAGTGTCACGTTTACATTCATTTGAAGTGTAGACGAGAAATACATAACACTTCGCAAATCATATTACATCTTACCATGAAACGTAGAAATGAGATGCGATATAGCGTTTTAAGAAGCATTAGAACTCTATTGCTACGATACCTAGACATCTGCAGACGCTATTTCCTAACAAGGAAGTGTCGCATTTACATTCATTTGAAGTGTAGACGAGAAATACATAACACTTCGCAAATCATATTACAACTTACCATGAAACGTAGAAATGAGATGCGATATCGCGTTTTAAGAACCATTAGAACTCTATTGCTACGATACCTAGACATCTGCAGACGCTATTTCCTAACAAGGAAGTGTCGCATTTACATTCATTTGAAGTGTAGACGAGGAATACATAACACTTCGCAAATCATATTATATCGTACCATAAAACATAGAAGTGAGATGCGATATCGCGTTTTAAGAATCATAAGAACTCTATTGCTATGATACGTAGACAACTGCGAACGCTATTTCCTTGTAAGGAAGTGTCGCATTTACATTCATTTGGATCGTAGACGAGGAATGCATAACACTTCGCAATGAATATTATATCTTATCATGAAACATAGATATGAGATGCAATATCTCGTTTTAAGAAGCATTTGAACTCTATTGCTTCGATACGTAGACAACTGCAAACGCTATTTCCTTGCAAGGAAGTGTCGCATTTCCATTCATTTGAAGTGTAGACGAGGAATACATGACACTTCGCAAATCATATTATATCTTACCATGAAACATAGAAATGAGGTGCGATATCGCGTTTTAAGAAGCATTAGAACACTATTGCTACGATACGTAAGTATCTGCAGACGCTATTTCCTAGCAAGGAAGTGTCGCATTTACATTCATTTGAAGTGTAGACGAGGAATACATGACACTTCGCAAATCATATTATATCTTACCATGAAACATAGAAATGAGATGCGATATCGCGTTTTAAGAAGCATTAGAAATCTATTGCTAGGATACGTCGACATCTGTAAACGCTATTTCCTTGCAAGGAAGGTTCGCATTTACACTCATTTGAAGTGTAGACGAGGAATACATAACACTTCGCAAATCATATTATATCTTACCATGAAACATAGAAACGAGATGCGATATGGCGTTTTAAGAAACATTGGATATCTATTGCTACGATACGTAGACATCTGCAAACGCTATTTCCTTGCAAGGAAGTGTCGCATTTCCATTCATTTGAAGTGTAGACGAGGAATACATGACACTTCGCAAATCATATTATATCTTACCATGAAACATAGAAATGAGGTGCGATATCGCGTTTTAAGAAGGATTAGAACACTATTGCTACGATACGTAAGTATCTGCAGACGCTATTTCCTAGCAAGGAAGTGTCGCATTTACATTCATCTGAAGTGTAGACGAGGAATACATGACACTTCGCAAATCATATTATATCTTACCATGAAACATAGAAATGAGATGCGATATCGCGTTTTAAGAAGCATTAGAAATCTATTGCTAGGATACGTAGACATCTGTAAACGCTATTTCCTTGCAAGGAAGGTTCGCATTTACACTCATTTGAAGTGTAGACGAGGAATACATAACACTTCGCAAATCATATTATATCTTACCATGAAACATAGAAACGAGATGCGATATGGCGTTTTAAGAAGCATTGGAAATCTATTGCTACGATACGTAGACATCTGCAAACGCTATTTCCTTGTAAGGTAGTGTCGCATTTCCATTCATTTGATGTGTAGACGAGGAACACATGACACTTCGCAAATCATATTATATCTTACCATGAAACATAGAAATGTGGTGCGATATCGCGTTTTAAGAAGCATAAGAACACTATTGCTACGATACGTAAGTATCTGCAGACGCTATTTCCTAGCAAGGAAGTGTCGCATTTACATTCATTTGAAGTGTAGACGAGGAATACATGACACTTCGCAAATCATATTATATCTTACCATGAAACATAGAAATGAGATGCGATAACGCGTTTTAAGAAGCATTAGAAATCTATTGCTACGATACGTGGACATCTGCAAACGCTATTTCCTTGCAAGGAAGTGTCGCATTTAGATTCATTTAAAGTGTAGACGAGGAATACATAACACTTCGCAAATCATATTATACCTTACCATGAAGCATAGAAATGAGATGCGATATCGCGTTTTAAGAAGCATTAGAACTCTATTGCTACGATACCTAGCCAACTGCAGACGCTATTTCCTAACAAGGAAGTGTCGCATTTACATTCATTTGAAGTGTAGACGAGAAATACATAACACTTCGCAAATCATATTACAACTTACCATGAAACGTAGAAATGAGATGCGATATCGCGTTTTAAGAAGCATTAGAACTCTATTGCTACGATACCTAGACATCTGCAGACGCTATTTCCTAACAAGGAAGTGTCGCATTTACATTCATTTGAAGTGTAGACGAGGAATACATAACACTTCGCAAATCATATTATATCGTACCATAAAACATAGAAGTGAGATGCGATATCGCGTTTTAAGAATCATAAGAACTCTATTGCTATGATACGTAGACAACTGCGAACGCTATTTCCTTGTAAGGAAGTGTCAAATTTACATTCATTTGGATCGTAGACGAGGAATGCATAACACTTCGCAATGAATATTATATCTTATCATGAAACATAGATATGAGATGCAATATCTCGTTTTAAGAAGCATTTGAACTCTATTGCTTCGATACGTAGACATCTGCAAACGCTATTTCCTTGCAAGGAAGTGTCGCATTTCCATTCATTTGAAGTGTAGGCGAGGAATACATGACACTTCGCAAATCATATTATATCTTACCATGAAACATAGAAATGAGGTGCGATATCGCGTTTTAAGAAGCATTAGAACACTATTGCTACGATACGTAAGTATCTGCAGACGCTATTTCCTAGCAAGGAAGTGTCGCATTTACATTCATTTGAAGTGTAGACGAGGAATACATGACACTTCGCAAATCATATTATATCTTACCATGAAACATAGAAATGAGATGCGATATCGCGTTTTAAGAAGCATTAGAAATCTATTGCTAGGATACGTAGACATCTGTAAACGCTATTTCCTTGCAAGGAAGGTTCGCATTTACACTCATTTGAAGTGTAGACGAGGAATACATAACACTTCGCAAATCATATTATATCTTACCATGAAACATAGAAACGAGATGCGATATGGCGTTTTAAGAAGCATTGGATATCTATTGCTACGATACGTAGACATCTGCAAACGATATTTCCTTGCAAGGAAGTGTCGCATTTCCATTCATTTGAAGTGTAGACGAGGAATACATGACACTTCGCAAATCATATTATATCTTACCATGAAACATAGAAATGAGGTGCGATATCGCGTTTTAAGAAGGATTAGAACACTATTGCTACGATACGTAAGTATCTGCAGACGCTATTTCCTAGCAAGGAAGTGTCGCATTTACATTCATCTGAAGTGTAGACGAGGAATACATGACACTTCGCAAATCATATTATATCTTACCATGAAACATAGAAATGAGATGCGATATCGCGTTTTAAGAAGCATTAGAAATCTATTGCTAGTATACGTAGACATCTGTAAACGCTATTTCCTTGCAAGGAAGGTTCGCATTTACACTCATTTGAAGTGTAGACGAGGAATACATAACAATTCGCAAATCATATTATATCTTACCATGAAACATAGAAACGAGATGCGATATGGCGTTTTAAGAAGCATTGGAAATCTATTGCTACGATACGTAGACATCTGCAAACGCTATTTCCTTGTAAGGAAGTGTCGCATTTCCATTCATTTGATGTGTAGACGAGGAACACATGACACTTCGCAAATCATATTATATCTTACCATGAAACATAGAAATGAGGTGCGATATCGCGTTTTAAGAAGCATTAGAACACTATTGCTACGATACGTAAGTATCTGCAGACGCTATTTCCTAGCAAGGAAGTGTCGCATTTACATTCATTTGAAGTGTAGACGAGGAATACATGACACTTCGCAAATCATATTATATCTTACCATGAAACATAGAAATGAGATGCGATAACGCGTTTTAAGAAGCATTAGAAATCTATTGCTACGATACGTGGACATCTGCAAACGCTATTTCCTTGCAAGGAAGTGTCGCATTTAGATTCATTTAAAGTGTAGACGAGGAATACATAACACTTCGCAAATCATATTATACCTTACCATGAAGCATAGAAATGAGATGCGACATCGCGTTTTAAGAAGCATTAGAAACCTATTGCTACGATACGTAGATATCTGCAAACGCTATTTCCTTGCAAGGAAGTGTCACATTTACATTCATTTGAAGTGTAGACGAGGAATACATAACACTTCGCAAATCATATTACATCTTACCATGAAACATAGATATGAGATGCAATATCTCGTTTGAAGAAGCATTTGAACTCTATTGCTTCGATACGTACACATCTGCAAACGCTATTTCCTTGCAAGGAAGTGTCGCATTTACATTTATTTGAATCGTAGACGGGGAATGCATAACAATTCGCAATGAATATTATATCTTATCATGAAACATAGATATGAGTTGCAATATCTCGTTTTAAGAAGCACTTGAACTCTATTGCTTTGATACCTAGACATCTGCAGACGCTATTTCCTAGCAAGGAAGTGTTGCATTTACATTCATTTGAAGTGCAGACGTGGAATACATGACACTTCGCAAATCATATTATATCTTACCATGAAACATAGAAATGAGATGCGATATCGCGTTTTAAGAAGCATTAGAAATCTATTGCTACGATACGTAGACATCTGCAAACGCTATTTCCTAGCGAGGAAGTGTCGCATTCACATTCATTTGAAGTGTAGACGAGGAATACATAACACTTCGCAAATCATATTATACCTTACCATGAAACATAGAAATGAGATGCGATATCGCGTTTTAAGAAGCATTAGAACTCTATTGCTACGATACCTAGACATCTGCAGACGCTATTTCCTAACAAGGAAGTGTCGCATTTACATTCATTTGAAGTGTAGACGAGGAATACATAACACTTCGCAAATCATATTATATCGTACCATAAAACATAGAAGTGAGATGCGATATCGCGTTTTAAGAATCATAAGAACTCTATTGCTATGATACGTAGACAACTGCGAACGCTATTTCCTTGTAAGGAAGTGTCGCATTTACATTCATTTGGATCGTAGACGAGGAATGCATAACACTTCGCAATGAATATTATATCTTATCATGAAACATAGATATGAGATGCAATATCTCGTTTTAAGAAGCATTTGAACTCTATTGCTTCGATACGTAGACAACTGCAAACGCTATTTCCTTGCAAGGAAGTGTCGCATTTCCATTCATTTGAAGTGTAGACGAGGAATACATGACACTTCGCAAATCATATTATATCTTACCATGAAACATAGAAATGAGGTGCGATATCGCGTTTTAAGAAGGATTAGAACACTATTGCTACGATACGTAAGTATCTGCAGACGCTATTTCCTAGCAAGGAAGTGTCGCATTTACATTCATCTGAAGTGTAGACGAGGAATACATGACACTTCGCAAATCATATTATATCTTACCATGAAACATAGAAATGAGATGCGATATCGCGTTTTAAGAAGCATTAGAAATCTATTGCTAGGATACGTAGACATCTGTAAACGCTATTTCCTTGCAAGGAAGGTTCGCATTTACACTCATTTGAAGTGTAGACGAGGAATACATAACACTTCGCAAATCATATTATATCTTACCATGAAACATAGAAACGATATGCGATATGGCGTTTTAAGAAGCATTGGAAATCTATTGCTACGATACGTAGACATCTGCAAACGCTATTTCCTTGTAAGGTAGTGTCGCATTTCCATTCATTTGATGTGTAGACGAGGAACACATGACACTTCGCAAATCATATTATATCTTACCATGAAACATAGAAATGGGGTGCGATATCGCGTTTTAAGAAGCATTAGAACACTATTGCTACGATACGTAAGTATCTGCAGACGCTATTTCCTAGCAAGGAAGTGTCGCATTTACATTCATTTGAAGTGTAGACGAGGAATACATGACACTTCGCAAATCATATTATATCTTACCATGAAACATAGAAATGAGATGCGATAACGCGTTTTAAGAAGCATTAGAAATCTATTGCTACGATACGTGGACATCTGCAAACGCTATTTCCTTGCAAGGAAGTGTCGCATTTAGATTCATTTAAAGTGTAGACGAGGAATACATAACACTTCGCAAATCATATTATACCTTACCATGAAGCATAGAAATGAGATGCGATATCGCGTTTTAAGAAGCATTAGAACTCTATTGCTACGATACCTAGACAACTGCAGACGCTATTTCCTAACAAGGAAGTGTCGCATATACATTCATTTGAAGTGTAGACGAGAAATACATAACACTTCGCAAATCATATTACAACTTACCATGAAACGTAGAAATGAGATGCGATATCGCGTTTTAAGAAGCATTAGATCTCTATTGCTACGATACCTAGACATCTGCAGACGCTATTTCCTAACAAGGAAGTGTCGCATTTACATTCATTTGAAGTGTAGACGAGGAATACATAACACTTCGCAAATCATATTATATCGTACCATAAAACATAGAAGTGAGATGCGATATCGCGTTTTAAGAATCATAAGAACTCTATTGCTATGATACGTAGACAACTGCGAACGCTATTTCCTTGTAAGGAAGTGTCAAATTTACATTCATTTGGATCGTAGACGAGGAATGCATAACACTTCGCAATGAATATTATATCTTATCATGAAACATAGATATGAGATGCAATATCTCGTTTTAAGAAGCATTTGAACTCTATTGCTTCGATACGTAGACATCTGCAAACGCTATTTCCTTGCAAGGAAGTGTCGCATTTCCATTCATTTGAAGTGTAGACGAGGAATACATGACACTTCGCAAATCATATTATATCTTACCATGAAACATAGAAATGAGGTGCGATATCGCGTTTTAAGAAGCATTAGAACACTATTGCTACGATACGTAAGTATCTGCAGACGCTATTTCCTAGCAAGGAAGTGTCGCATTTACATTCATTTGAAGTGTAGACGAGGAATACATGACACTTCACAAATCATATTATATCTTACCATGAAACATAGAAATGAGATGCGATATCGCGTTTTAAGAAGCATTAGAAATCTATTGCTAGGATACGTAGACATCTGTAAACGCTATTTCCTTGCAAGGAAGGTTCGCATTTACACTCATTTGAAGTGTAGACGAGGAATACATAACACTTCGCAAATCATATTATATCTTACCATGAAACATAGAAACGAGATGCGATATGGCGTTTTAAGAAACATTGGATATCTATTGCTACGATACGTAGACATCTGCAATCGCTATTTCCTTGCAAGGAAGTGTCGCATTTCCATTCATTTGAAGTGTAGACGAGGAATACATGACACTTCGCAAATCATATTATATCTTACCATGAAACATAGAAATGAGGTGCGATATCGCGTTTTAAGAAGGATTAGAACACTATTGCTACGATACGTAAGTATCTGCAGACGCTATTTCCTAGCAAGGAAGTGTCGCATTTACATTCATCTGAAGTGTAGACGAGGAATACATGACACTTCGCAAATCATATTATATCTTACCATGAAACATAGAAATGAGATGCGATATCGCGTTTTAAGAAGCATTAGAAATCTATTGCTAGGATACGTAGACATCTGTAAACGCTATTTCCTTGCAAGGAAGGTTCGCATTTACACTCATTTGAAGTGTAGACGAGGAATACATAACACTTCGCAAATCATATTATATCTTACCATGAAACATAGAAACGATATGCGATATGGCGTTTTAAGAAGCATTGGAAATCTATTGCTACGATACGTAGACATCTGCAAACGCTATTTCCTTGTAAGGTAGTGTCGCATTTCCATTCATTTGATGTGTAGACGAGGAACACATGACACTTCGCAAATCATATTATATCTTACCATGAAACATAGAAATGGGGTGCGATATCGCGTTTTAAGAAGCATTAGAACACTATTGCTACGATACGTAAGTATCTGCAGACGCTATTTCCTAGCAAGGAAGTGTCGCATTTACATTCATTTGAAGTGTAGACGAGGAATACATGACACTTCGCAAATCATATTATATCTTACCATGAAACATAGAAATGAGATGCGATAACGCGTTTTAAGAAGCATTAGAAATCTATTGCTACGATACGTGGACATCTGCAAACGCTATTTCCTTGCAAGGAAGTGTCGCATTTAGATTCATTTAAAGTGTAGACGAGGAATACATAACACTTCGCAAATCATATTATACCTTACCATGAAGCATAGAAATGAGATGCGATATCGCGTTTTAAGAAGCATTAGAACTCTATTGCTACGATACCTAGACAACTGCAGACGCTATTTCCTAACAAGGAAGTGTCGCATATACATTCATTTGAAGTGTAGACGAGAAATACATAACACTTCGCAAATCATATTACAACTTACCATGAAACGTAGAAATGAGATGCGATATCGCGTTTTAAGAAGCATTAGATCTCTATTGCTACGATACCTAGACATCTGCAGACGCTATTTCCTAACAAGGAAGTGTCGCATTTACATTCATTTGAAGTGTAGACGAGGAATACATAACACTTCGCAAATCATATTATATCGTACCATAAAACATAGAAGTGAGATGCGATATCGCGTTTTAAGAATCATAAGAACTCTATTGCTATGATACGTAGACAACTGCGAACGCTATTTCCTTGTAAGGAAGTGTCAAATTTACATTCATTTGGATCGTAGACGAGGAATGCATAACACTTCGCAATGAATATTATATCTTATCATGAAACATAGATATGAGATGCAATATCTCGTTTTAAGAAGCATTTGAACTCTATTGCTTCGATACGTAGACATCTGCAAACGCTATTTCCTTGCAAGGAAGTGTCGCATTTCCATTCATTTGAAGTGTAGACGAGGAATACATGACACTTCGCAAATCATATTATATCTTACCATGAAACATAGAAATGAGGTGCGATATCGCGTTTTAAGAAGCATTAGAACACTATTGCTACGATACGTAAGTATCTGCAGACGCTATTTCCTAGCAAGGAAGTGTCGCATTTACATTCATTTGAAGTGTAGACGAGGAATACATGACACTTCGCAAATCATATTATATCTTACCATGAAACATAGAAATGAGATGCGATATCGCGTTTTAAGAAGCATTAGAAATCTATTGCTAGGATACGTAGACATCTGTAAACGCTATTTCCTTGCAAGGAAGGTTCGCATTTACACTCATTTGAAGTGTAGACGAGGAATACATAACACTTCGCAAATCATATTATATCTTACCATGAAACATAGAAACGAGATGCGATATGGCGTTTTAAGAAGCATTGGATATCTATTGCTACGATACGTAGACATCTGCAAACGATATTTCCTTGCAAGGAAGTGTCGCATTTCCATTCATTTGAAGTGTAGACGAGGAATACATGACACTTCGCAAATCATATTATATCTTACCATGAAACATAGAAATGAGGTGCGATATCGCGTTTTAAGAAGGATTAGAACACTATTGCTACGATACGTAAGTATCTGCAGACGCTATTTCCTAGCAAGGAAGTGTCGCATTTACATTCATCTGAAGTGTAGACGAGGAATACATGACACTTCGCAAATCATATTATATCTTACCATGAAACATAGAAATGAGATGCGATAACGCGTTTTAAGAAGCATTAGAAATCTATTGCTACGATACGTGGACATCTGCAAACGCTATTTCCTTGCAAGGAAGTGTCGCATTTAGATTCATTTAAAGTGTAGACGAGGAATACATAGCACTTCGCAAATCATATTATACCTTACCATGAAGCATAGAAATGAGATGCGACATCGCGTTTTAAGAAGCATTAGAAACCTATTGCTACGATACGTAGATATCTGCAAACGCTATTTCCTTGCAAGGAAGTGTCACATTTACATTCATTTGAAGTGTAGACGAGGAATACATAACACTTCGCAAATCATATTACATCTTACCATGAAACATAGATATGAGATGCAATATCTCGTTTGAAGAAGCATTTGAACTCTATTGCTTCGATACGTACACATCTGCAAACGCTATTTCCTTGCAAGGAAGTGTCGCATTTACATTCATTTGAACCGTAGACGGGGAATGCATAACAATTCGCAATGAATATTATATCTTATCATGAGACATAGATATGAGATGCAATATCTCGTTTTAAGAAGCATTTGAACTCTATTGCTTCGATACGTAGACATCTGCAAACGCTATTTCCTTGCAAGGAAGTGTCGCATTTCCATTCATTTGAAGTGTAGACGAGGAATACACGACACTTCGCAAATCATATCATATCTTACCATGAAACATAGAAATGAGGTGCGATATCGCGTTTTAAGAAGCATTAGAACACTATTGCTACGATACGTAAGTATCTGCAGACGCTATTTCCTAGCAAGGAAGTGTCGCATTTACATTCATTTGAAGTGTAGACGAGGAATACATGACACTTCGCAAATCATATTATATCTTACCATGATACATAGAAATGAGATGAGATATCGCGTTTTAAGAATCATAAGAACACTATTGCTACGATGCCTAGACATCTGCAGACGCTATTTCCTAGCAAGGAAGTGTCGCATTTACATTCATTTGAAGTGTAGACGATGAATTCATGACACTTCGCAAATCATATTATATCTTACCATGAAACATAGAAATGAGATGCGATATTGCGTTTTAAGAAGCATTAGAAATCTATTGCTACGATACGTAGACATCTGCAAACGCTATTTCCTAGCGAGGAAGTGTCGCATTCACATTCATTTGAAGTGTGGACGAGGAATACATAACACTTCGCAAATCATATTATACCTTACCATGAAACATATTAATGAGATGCGATATCGCGTTTTAAGAAGCATTTGAACTCTATTGCTTCGATACGTACACATCTGCAAACGCTATTCCCTTGCAAGGAAGTGTAGCATTCACATTCATTTGAATCGTAGACGAGGAATGCATAACACTTCGCAATGAATATTATATCTTATTATGAATCATAGATATGAGTTGCAATATCTCGTTTTAAGAAGCATTTGAACTCTATTGCTTCGATACGTAGACATCTGCGAACGATATTTCCTTGCAAGGAAGTGTCACGTTTACATTCATTTGAAGTGTAGACGAGAAATACATAACACTTCGCAAATCATGTTACATCTTACCATGAAACGTAGAAATGAGATGCGATATAGCGTTTTAAGAAGCATTAGAACTCTATTGCTACGATACCTAGACATCTGCAGACGCTATTTCCTAACAAGGAAGTGTCGCATTTACATTCATTTGAAGTGTAGACGAGAAATACATAACACTTCGCAAATCATATTACAACTTACCATGAAACGTAGAAATGAGATGCGATATCGCGTTTTAAGAAGCATTAGAACTCTATTGCTACGATACCTAGACATCTGCAGACGCTATTTCCTAACAAGGAAGTGTCGCATTTACATTCATTTGAAGTGTAGACGAGGAATACATAACACTTCGCAAATCATATTATATCGTACCATAAAACATAGAAGTGAGATGCGATATCGCGTTTTAAGAATCATAAGAACTCTATTGCTATGATACGTAGACAACTGCGAACGCTATTTCCTTGTAAGGAAGTGTCGCATTTACATTCATTTGGATCGTAGACGAGGAATGCATAACACTTCGCAATGAATATTATATCTTATCATGAAACATAGATATGAGATGCAATATCTCGTTTTAAGAAGCATTTGAATACTATTGCTTCGATACGTAGACATCTGCAAACGCTATTTCCTTGCAAGGAAGTGTCGCATTTCCATTCATTTGAAGTGTAGACGAGGAATACATGACACTTCGCAAATCATATTATATCTTACCATGAAACATAGAAATGAGGTGCGATATCGCGTTTTAAGAAGCATTAGAACACTATTGCTACGATACGTAAGTATCTGCAGACGCTATTTCCTAGCAAGGAAGTGTCGCATTTACATTCATTTGAAGTGTAGACGAGGAATACATGACACTTCGCAAATCATATTATATCTTACCATGAAACATAGAAATGAGATGCGATATCGCGTTTTAAGAAGCATTAGAAATCTATTGCTAGGATACGTAGACATCTGTAAACGCTATTTCCTTGCAAGGAAGGTTCGCATTTACACTCATTTGAAGTGTAGACGAGGAATACATAACACTTCGCAAATCATATTATATCTTACCATGAAACATAGAAACGAGATGCGATATGGCGTTTTAAGAAGCATTGGATATCTATTGCTACGATACGTAGACATCTGCAAACGCTATTTCCTTGCAAGGAAGTGTCGCATTTCCATTCATTTGAAGTGTAGACGAGGAATACATGACACTTCGCAAATCATATTATATCTTACCATGAAACATAGAAATGAGGTGCGATATCGCGTTTTAAGAAGGATTAGAACACTATTGCTACGATACGTAAGTATCTGCAGACGCTATTTCCTAGCAAGGAAGTGTCGCATTTACATTCATCTGAAGTGTAGACGAGGAATACATGACACTTCGCAAATCATATTATAACTTACCATGAAACATAGAAATGAGATGCGATATCGCGTTTTAAGAAGCATTAGAAATCTATTGCTACGATACGTAGACATCTGCAAACGCTATTTCCTAGCGAGGAAGTGTCGCATTCACATTCATTTGAAGTGTAGACGAGGAATACATAACACTTCGCAAATCATATTATACCTTACCATGAAACATAGAAATGAAATGCGATATCGCGTTTTAAGAATCATAAGAACTCTATTGCTACGATACATACACATCTGCAAACGTTATTTCCTTGCAAGGAAGTGTCGCATTTACATTCATTTGAAGTGTGGACGAGGAATACGTGACACTTCGCAAATCATATTATATCTTACCATGAAACATAGAAATGAGATGCGATATCGCGTTTTAAGAAGCATTAGAAATCAATTGCTACGATACGTAGACATCTGCAAACGCTATTTCCTTGCAAGGAAGTGTAGCATTTACATTCATTTGAATCGTAGACGAGGAATGCATAACACTTCGCAATGAATATTATATCTTATCATGAAACATAGATATGAGTTGCAATATCTCGTTTTAAGAAGCATTTGAACTCTATTGCTTCGATACGTAGACATCTGCGAACGATATTTCCTTGCAAGGAAGTGTCACGTTTACATTCATTTGAAGTGTAGACGAGAAATACATAACACTTCGCAAATCATATTACATCTTACCAAGAAACGTAGAAATGAGATGCGATATCGCGTTTTAAGAAGCATTAGAACTCTATTGCTACGATACCTAGACATCTGCAGACGCTATTTCCTAACAAGGAAGTGTCGCATTTACATTCATTTGAAGTGTAGGCGAGGAACACATGACACTTCGCAAATCATATTATATCTTACCATGAAACATAGAAATGAGATGCGATATCGCGTTTTAAGAAGCATTAGAACTCTATTGCTACGATACCTAGACAACTGCAGACGCTATTTCCTAACAAGGAAGTGTCGCATTTACATTCATTTGAAGTGTAGACGAGGAATACATAACACTTCGCAAATCATATTATATCGTACCATAAAACATAGAAGTGAGATGCGATATCGCGTTTTAAGAATCATAAGAACTCTATTGCTATGATACGTAGACAACTGCGAACGCTATTTCCTTGTAAGGAAGTGTCGCATTTACATTCATCTGAAGTGTAGACGAGGAATACATGACACTTCGCAAATCATATTATATCTTACCATGAAACATAGAAATGAGATGCGATATCGCGTTTTAAGAAGCATTAGAAATCTATTGCTACGATACGTAGACATCTGCAAACGCTATTTCCTAGCGAGGAAGTGTCGCATTCACATTCATTTGAAGTGTAGACGAGGAATACATAACACTTCGCAAATCATATTATACCTTACCATGAAACATAGAAATGAAATGCGATATCGCGTTTTAAGAATCATAAGAACTCTATTGCTACGATACATACACATCTGCAAACGTTATTTCCTTGCAAGGAAGTGTCGCATTTACATTCATTTGAAGTGTGGACGAGGAATACGTGACACTTCGCAAATCATATTATATCTTACCATGAAACATAGAAATGAGATGCGATATCGCGTTTTAAGAAGCATTAGAAATCTATTGCTAGGATACGTAGACATCTGTAAACGCTATTTCCTTGCAAGGAAGGTTCGCATTTACACTCATTTGAAGTGTAGACGAGGAATACATAACACTTCGCAAATCATATTATATCTTACCATGAAACATAGAAACGAGATGCATGGCGTTTTAAGAAGCATTGGATATCTATTGCTACGATACGTAGACATCTGCAAACGCTATTTCCATGCAAGGAAGTGTCGCATTTCCATTCATTTGAAGTGTAGACGAGGAATACATGACACTTCGCAAATCATACTATATCTTACCATGAAAAATAGAAATGAGGTGCGATATCGCGTTTTAAGAAGGATTAGAACACTATTGCTACGATACGTAAGTATCTGCAGACGCTATTTCTAGCAAGGAAGTGTCCGCATTTACATTCATTTGAAGTGTAGACGAGGAATACATGACACTTCGCAAATCATATTATATCTTACCATGAAACATAGAAATGAGATGCGATATAGCGTTTTAAGAAGCATTAGAACTCTATTGCTACGATACCTAGACATCTGCAAACGCTATTTCCTAACAAGGAAGTGTCCGCATTTACATTCATTTGAAGTGTAGACGAGAAATACATAACACTTCGCAAATCATATTACAACTTACCATGAAACGTAGAAATGAGATGCGATATCGCGTTTTAAGAAGCATTAGAACTCTATTGCTACGATACCTAGACATCTGCAGACGCTATTTCCTAACAAGGAAGTGTCGCATTTACATTCAATTGAAGTGTAGACGAGGAATACATAACACTTCGCAAATCATATTATATCGTACCATAAAACATAGAAGTGAGATGCGATATCGCGTTTTAAGAATCATAAGAACTCTATTGCTATGATACGTAGACAACTGCGAACGCTATTTCCTTGTAAGGAAGTGTCGCATTTACATTCATTTGGATCGTAGACGAGGAATGCATAACACTTCGCAATGAATATTATATCTTATCATGAAACATAGATATGAGATGCAATATCTCGTTTTAAGAAGCATTTGAATACTATTGCTTCGATACGTAGACATCTGCAAACGCTATTTCCTTGCAAGGAAGTGTCGCATTTCCATTCATTTGAAGTGTAGACGAGGAATACATGACACTTCGCAAATCATATTATATCTTACCATGAAACATAGAAATGAGGTGCGATATCGCGTTTAAGAAGCATTAGAACACTATTGCTACGATACGTAAGTATCTGCAGACGCTATTTCCTAGCAAGGAAGTGTCGCATTTACATTCATTTGAAGTGTAGACGAGGAATACATGACACTTCGCAAATCATATTATATCTTACCATGAAACATAGAAATGAGATGCGATATCGCGTTTTAAGAAGCATTAGAAATCTATTGCTAGGATACGTAGACATCTGTAAACGCTATTTCCTTGCAAGGAAGGTTCGCATTTACACTCATTTGAAGTGTAGACGAGGAATACATAACACTTCGCAAATCATATTATATCTTACCATGAAACATAGAACGAGATGCGATATGGCGTTTTAAGAAGCATTGGATATCTATTGCTACGATACGTAGACATCTGCAAACGCTATTTCCTTGCAAGGAAGTGTCGCATTTCCATTCATTTGAAGTGTAGACGAGGAATACATGACACTTCGCAAATCATATTATATCTTACCATGAAACATAGAAATGAGGTGCGATATCGCGTTTTAAGAAGGGATTAGAACACTATTGCTACGATACGTAAGTATCTGCAGACGCCTATTTCCTAGCAAGGAAGTGTCGCATTTACATTCATCTGAAGTGTAGACGAGGAATACATGACACTTCGCAAATCATATTATATCTTACCATGAAACATAGAAATGAGATGCGATATCGCGTTTTAAGAAGCATTAGAAATCAATTGCTACGATACGTAACATCTGCAAACGCTATTTCCTAGCAAGGAAGTGTCGCATTTACATTCATTTGAAGTGTAGACGTGGAATACATGACACTTCGCAAATCATATTATATCTTACCATGAAACATAGAAATGAGATGCGATAACGCGTTTTAAGAAGCATTAGAAATCTATTGCTACGATACGTGGACATCTGCAAACCGCTATTTCCTTGCAAGGAAGTGTCGCATTTAGATTCATTTGAAGTGTAGACGAGGAATACATAACACTTTCGCAAATCATATTATACCTTACCATGAAGCATAGAAATGAGATGCGACATCGCGTTTTAAGAAGCATTAGAAACCTATTGCTACGATACGTAGATATCTGCAAACGCTATTTCCTTGCAAGGAAGTGTCACATTTACATTCATTTGAAGTGTAGACGAGGAATACATAACACTTCGCAAATCATATTACATCTTACCCTGAAACATAGAAGCGAGATGCGATATCGCGTTTTAAGAAGCATTAGAACTCTATTGCTACGATACCTAGACATCTGCAGACGCTATTTCCTAACAAGGAAGTGTCGCATTTACATTCATTTGAAGTGTAGACGAGGAATACATAACACTTCGCAAATCATATTATATCTTATCATGAAACATAGATATGAGATGCAATATCTCGTTTGAAGAAGCATTTGAACTCTATTGCTTCGATACGTACACATCTGCAAACGCTATTTCCTTGCAAGGAAGTGTCGCATTTACATTCATTTGAATCGTAGACGGGGAATGCATAACAATTCGCAATGAATATTATATCTTATCATGAAACATAGATATGAGTTGCAATATCTCGTTTTAAGAAGCACTTGAACTCTATTGCTTCGATACCTAGACATCTGCAGACGCTATTTCCTAGCAAGGATGTGTCGCATTTACATTCATTTGAAGTGTAGACGGTGGAATACATGGACACTTCGCAAATCATATTATATCTTACCATGAAACATAGAAATAAGATGCGATATCGCGCTTTAAGAAGCATTAGAAATCTATTGCTACGATACGTAGACATCTGCAAACGCTATTCCTAGCGAGGAAGTGTCGCATTCACATTCATTTGAAGTGTAGACGAGGAATACATAACACTTCGCAAATCATATTATACCTTACCATGAAACATAGAAATGAGATGCGATATCGCGTTTTAAGAATCATAAGAACTCTATTGCTACGATACGTACACATCTGCAAACGCTATTTCCTTGCAAGGAAGTGTCGCATTTACATTCATTTGAAGTGTGGACGAGGAATACATGACACTTCGCAAATCATATTATATCTTACCATGAAACATAGAAATGAGATGCGATATCGCGTTTTAAGAAGCATTAGAAATCTATTGCTACGATACGTAGATATCTGCAAACGCTATTTCCTTGCAAGGAAGTGTAGCATTTACATTCATTTGAATCGTAGACGAGGAATGCATAACACTTCGCAATGAAAATTATATCTTATCATGAAACATAGATATGAGTTGCAATATCTCGTTTTAAGAAGCATTTGAACTCTATTGCTTCGATACGTAGACATCTGCGAACGATATTTCCTTGCAAGGAAGTGTCACGTTTACATTCATTTGAAGTGTAGACGAGAAATACATAACACTTCGCAAATCATATTGCATCTTACCAAGAAACGTAGAAATGAGATGCGATATCGCGTTTTAAGAAGCATTAGAACACTATTGCTACGATACCTAGACATCTGCAGACGCTATTTCCTATCAAGGAAGTGTCGCATTTACATTCATTTGAAGTGTAGGCGAGGAATACATGACACTTCGCAAATCATATTATATCTTACCATGAAACATAGAAATGAGATGCGATATCGCGTTTTAAGAAGCATTAGAACTCTATTGCTACGATACCTAGACAACTGCAGACGCTATTTCCTAACAAGGAAGTGTCGCATTTACATTCATTTGAAGTGTAGACGAGGGATACATGACACTTCGCAAATCATATTATATCTTACCATGAAACATAGAAATGAGATGCGATATCGCGTTTTAAGTATCGTATGAAATCTATTGCTACGATACGTAGACATCTGCAAACGCTATTTCCTAGCGAGGAAGTGTCGCATTCACATTCATTTGAAGTGTAGACGAGGAATACATAACACTTCGCAAATCATATTATACCTTACCATGAAACATAGAAATGAGATGCGATATCGCGTTTTAAGGATCATAAGAACTCTATTGCTACGATACGTACACATCTGCAAACGCTATTTCCTTGCAAGGAAGTGTCGCATTTACATTCATTTGAAGTGTGGACGAGGAATACGTGACACTTCGCAAATCATATTATATCTTACCATGAAACATAGAAATGAGATGCGATATCGCGTTTTAAGAAGCATTAGAAATCTATTGCTACGATACGTAGACATCTGCAAACGCTATTTCCTTGCAAGGAAGTGTAGCATTTACATTCATTTGAATCGTAGACGAGGAATGCATAACACTTCGCAATGAATATTATATCTTATCATGAAACATAGATATGAGTTGCAATATCTCGTTTTAAGAAGCATTAGAACTCTATTGCTACGATACCTAGACAACTGCAGACGCTATTTCCTAACAAGGAAGTGTCGCATTTACATTCATTTGAAGTGTAGACGAGGGATACATGACACTTCGCAAATCATATTATATCTTACCATGAAACATAGAAATGAGATGCGATATCGCGTTTTAAGTATCGTATGAAATCTATTGCTACGATACGTAGACATCTGCAAACGCTATTTCCTAGCGAGGAAGTGTCGCATTCACATTCATTTGAAGTGTAGACGAGGAATACATAACACTTCGCAAATCATATTATACCTTACCATGAAACATAGAAATGAGATGCGATATCGCGTTTTAAGGATCATAAGAACTCTATTGCTACGATACGTACACATCTGCAAACGCTATTTCCTTGCAAGGAAGTGTCGCATTTACATTCATTTGAAGTGTGGACGAGGAATACGTGACACTTCGCAAATCATATTATACCTTACCATGAAACATAGAAATGAGATGCGATATCGCGTTTTAAGAATCATAAGAACTCTATTGCTACGATACGTACACATCTGCAAACGCTATTTCCTTGCAAGGAAGTGTCGCATTTACATTCATTTGAAGTGTGGACGAGGAATACGTGACACTTCGCAAATCATATTATATCTTACCATGAAACATAGAAATGAGATGCGATATCGCGTTTTAAGAAGCATTAGAAATCTATTGCTACGATACGTAGACATCTGCAAACGCTATTTCCTTGCAAGGAAGTGTAGCATTTACATTCATTTGAATCGTAGACGAGGAATGCATAACACTTCGCAATGAATATTATATCTTATCATGAAACATAGATATGAGTTGCAATATCTCGTTTTAAGAAGCATTTGAACTCTATTGCTTCGATACGTAGACATCTGCGAACGATATTTCCTTGCAAGGAAGTGTCACGTTTACATTCATTTGAAGTGTAGACGAGAAATACATAACACTTCGCAAATCATATTACATCTTACCAAGAAACGTAGAAATGAGATGCGATATCGCGTTTTAAGAAGCATTAGAACTCTATTGCTACGATACCTAGACATCTGCTGACGCTATTTCCTAACAAGGAAGTGTCGCATTTACATTCATTTGAAGTGTAGGCGAGGAACACATGACACTTCGCAAATCATATTATATCTTACCATGAAACATAGAAATGAGATGCGATATCGCGTTTTAAGAAGCATTAGAACTCTATTGCTACGATACCTAGACAACTGCAGACGCTATTTCCTAACAAGGAAGTGTCGCATTTACATTCATTTGAAGTGTAGACGAGGGATACATGACACTTCGCAAATCATATTATATCTTATCATGAAACATAGAAATGAGATGCGATATCGCGTTTTAAGAAGCATTTGAACTCTATTGCTTCGATACGTACACATCTGCAAACGCTATTTCCTTGCAAGGAAGTGTAGCATTTACATTCATTTGAATCGTAGACGAGGAATGCATAACACTTCGCAATGAATATTATATCTTATCATGAAACATAGAAATGAGATGCGAAATCGCGTTTTAAGAAGCATTAGAACACTACTGCTATGATATCTAGACATCTGCAGATGCTATTTCCTAGCAAGGAAGTGTCGCATTTACATTCATTTGAAGTGTAGACGAGGAATACATAACACTTCGCAAATCATATTATATCGTACCATAAAACATAGAAGTGAGATGCGATATCGCGTTTTAAGAGTCATAAGAACTCTATTGCTATGATACGTAGACAACTGCGAACGCTATTTCCTTGTAAGGAAGTGTCGCATTTACATTCATTTGGATCGTAGACGAGGAATGCATAACACTTCGCAATGAATATTATATCTTATCATGAAACATAGATATGAGATGCAATATCTCGTTTTAAGAAGCATTTGAACTCTATTGCTTCGATACGTAGACATCTGCAAACGCTATTTCCTTGCAAGGAAGTGTCGCATTTCCATTCATTTGAAGCGTAGACGAGGAATACATGACACTTCGCAAATCATATTATATCTTACCATGAAACATAGAAATGAGGTGCGATATCGCGTTTTAAGAAGCATTAGAACACTATTGCTACGATACGTAAGTATCTGCAGACGCTATTTCCTAGCAAGGAAGTGTCGCATTTACATTCATTTGAAGTGTAGACGAGGAATACATGACACTTCGCAAATCATATTATATCTTACCATGAAACATAGAAATGAGATGCGATATCGCGTTTTAAGAAGCATTAGAAATCTATTGCTAGGATACGTAGACATCTGTAAACGCTATTTCCTTGCAAGGAAGGTTCGCATTTACACTCATTTGAAGTGTAGACGAGGAATACATAACACTTCGCAAATCATATTATATCTTACCATGAAACATAGAAACGAGATGCGATATGGCGTTTTAAGAAGCATTGGAAATCTATTGCTACGATACGTAGACATCTGCAAACGCTATTTCCTTGCAAGGAAGTGTCGCATTTACATTCATTTGAAGTGTGGACGAGGAATACATGACACTTCGCAAATCATATTATATCTTACCATGAAACATAGAAATGAGATGCGATATCGCGTTTTAAGAAGCATTAGAAATCTATTGCTACGATACGTAGACATCTGCAAACGCTATTTCCTTGCAAGGAAGTGTAGCATTTACATTCATTTGAATCGTAGACGAGGAATGCATAACACTTCGCAATGAATATTATATCTTATCATGAAACATAGATATGAGTTGCAATATCTCGTTTTAAGAGAGCATTTGAACTCTATTGCTTCGATACGTAGACATCTGCGAACGATATTTCCTTGCAAGGAAGTGTCACGTTTACATTCATTTGAAGTGTAGACGAGAAATACATAACACTTCGCAAATCATATTACATCTTACCAAGAAACGTAGAAATGAGATGCGATATCGCGTTTTAAGAAGCATTAGAACACTATTGCTACGATACCTAGACATCTGCAGACGCTATTTCCTATCAAGGAAGTGTCGCATTTACATTCATTTGAAGTGTAGGCGAGGAATACATGACACTTCGCAAATCATATTATATCTTACCATGAAACGTAGAAATGAGATGCGATATCGCGTTTTAAGAAGCATTAGAACTCTATTGCTACGATACCTAGACAACTGCAGACGCTATTTCCTAACAAGGAAGTGTCGCATTTACATTCATTTGAAGTGTAGACGAGGGATACATGACACTTCGCAAATCATATTATATCTTACCATGAAACATAGAAATGAGATGCGATATCGGCGTTTTAAAGTATCGTATGAAATCTATTGCTACGATACGTAGACATCTGCAAACGCTATTTCCTAGCGAGGAAGGTGCCGCATTCACATTCATTTGAAGTGTAGACGAGGAATACATAACACTTCGCAAATCATATTATACCTTACCATGAAACATAGAAATGAGATGCGATATCGCGTTTTAAGGATCATAAGAACTCTATTGCTACGATACGTACACATCTGCAAACGCTATTTCCTTGCAAGGAAGTGTCGCATTTACATTCATTTGAAGTGTGGACGAGGAATACGTGACACTTCGCAAATCATATTATACCTTACCATGAAACATAGAAATGAGATGCGATATCGCGTTTTAAGAATCATAAGAACTCTATTGCTACGATACGTACACATCTGCAAACGCTATTTCCTTGCAAGGAAGTGTCGCATTTACATTCATTTGAAGTGTGGACGAGGAATACGTGACACTTCGCAAATCATATTATATCTTACCATGAAACATAGAAATGAGATGCGATATCGCGTTTTAAGAAGCATTAGAAATCTATTGCTACGATACGTAGACATCTGCAAACGCTATTTCCTTGCAAGGAAGTGTAGCATTTACATTCATTTGAATCGTAGACGAGGAATGCATAACACTTCGCAATGAATATTATATCTTATCATGAAACATAGATATGAGTTGCAATATCTCGTTTTAAGAAGCATTTGAACTCTATTGCTTCGATACGTAGACATCTGCGAACGATATTTCCTTGCAAGGAAGTGTCACGTTTACATTCATTTGAAGTGTAGACGAGAAATACATAACACTTCGCAAATCATATTACATCTTACCAAGAAACGTAGAAATGAGATGCGATATCGCGTTTTAAGAAGCATTAGAACTCTATTGCTACGATACCTAGACATCTGCAGACGCTATTTCCTAACAAGGAAGTGTCGCATTTACATTCATTTGAAGTGTAGGCGAGGAACAGATGACACTTCGCAAATCATATTATATCTTACCATGAAACATAGAAATGAGATGCGATATCGCGTTTTAAGAAGCATTAGAACTCTATTGCTACGATACCTAGACAACTGCAGACGCTATTTCCTAACAAGGAAGTGTCGCATTTACATTCATTTGAAGTGTAGACGAGGGATACATGACACTTTCGCAAATCATATTATATCTTACCATGAAACATAGAAATGAGATGCGATATCGCGTTTTAAGAAGCATTTGAACTCTATTGCTTCGATACATCTCTCTCAAAACGCTATTTCCTTGCAAGGAAGTGTAGCATTTACATTCATTTGAATCGTAGACGAGGAATGCATAACACTTCGCAATGAATATTATATCTTATCATGAAACATAGAAATGAGATGCGAAATCGCGTTTTAAGAAGCATTAGAACACTACTGCTATGATATCTAGACATCTGCAGACGCTATTTCCTAGCAAGGAAGTGTCGCATTTACATTCATTTGAAGTGTAGACGAGGAATACATAACACTTCGCAAATCATATTATATCGTACCATAAAACATAGAAGTGAGATGCGATATCGCGTTTTAAGAGTCATAAGAACTCTATTGCTATGATACGTAGACATCTGCGAACGCTATTTCCTTGTAAGGAAGTGTCGCATTTACATTCATTTGGATCGTAGACGAGGAATGCATAACACTTCGCAATGAATATTATATCTTATCATGAAACATAGATATGAGATGCAATATCTCGTTTTAAGAAGCATTTGAACTCTATTGCTTCGATACGTAGACATCTGCAAACGCTATTTCCTTGCAAGGAAGTGTCGCATTTCCATTCATTTGAAGCGTAGACGAGGAATACATGACACTTCGCAAATCATATTATATCTTACCATGAAACATAGAAATGAGGTGCGATATCGCGTTTTAAGAAGCATTAGAACACTATTGCTACGATACGTAAGTATCTGCAGACGCTATTTCCTAGCAAGGAAGTGTCGCATTTACATTCATTTGAAGTGTAGACGAGGAATACATGACACTTCGCAAATCATATTATATCTTACCATGAAACATAGAAATGAGATGCGATATCGCGTTTTAAGAAGCATTAGAAATCTATTGCTAGGATACGTAGACATCTGTAAACGCTATTTCCTTGCAAGGAAGTTTCGCATTTACACTCATTTGAAGTGTAGACGAGGAATACATAACACTTCGCAAATCATATTATATCTTACCATGAAACATAGAAACGAGATGCGATATGGCGTTTTAAGAAGCATTGGAAATCTATTGCTACGATACGTAGACATCTGCAAACGCTATTTCCTTGCAAGGAAGTGTCGCATTTCCATTCATTTGAAGTGTAGACGAGGAATACATGACTCTTCGCAAATCATATTATATCTTACCATGAAACATAGAAATGAGGTGCGATATCGCGTTTTAAGAAGCATTAGAACACTATTGCTACGATACGTAAGTATCTGCAGACGCTATTTCCTAGCAAGGAAGTGTCGCATTTACATTCATTTGAAGTGTAGACGAGGAATACATGACACTTCGCAAATCATATTATACCTTACCATGAAGCATAGAAATGAGATGCGACATCGCGTTTTAAGAAGCATTAGAAACCTATTGCTACGATACGTAGATATCTGCAAACGCTATTTCCTTGCAAGGAAGTGTCACATTTACATTCATTTGAAGTATAGACGAGGAATACATAATACTTCGCAAATCATATTACATCTTACCCTGAAACATAGAAGCGGGATGCGATATCGCGTTTAAGAAGCATTTGAACTCTATTGCTACGATACCTAGACATCTGCAGACGCTATTTCCTAACAAGGAAGTGTCGCATTTACATTCATTTGAAGTGTAGGCGAGGAACACATGACACTTCGCAAATCATATTATATCTTACCATGAAACATAGAAATGAGATGCGATATCGCGTTTTAAGAAGCATTAGAACTCTATTGCTACGATACCTAGACAACTGCAGACGCTATTTCCTAACAAGGAAGTGTCGCATTTACATTCATTTGAAGTGTAGACGAGGAATACATGACACTTCGCAAATCATATTATATCTTACCATGAAAACATAGAAATGAGATGCGATATCGCGTTTTAAGAAGCATTAGAAATCTATTGCTAGGATACGTAGACATCTGTAAACGCTATTTCCTTGCAAGGAAGGTTCGCATTTACACTCATTTGAAGTGTAGACGAGGAATACATAACACTTCGCAAATCATATTATATCTTACCATGAAACATAGAAACGAGATGCGATATGGCGTTTTAAGAAGCATTGGAAATCTATTGCTACGATACGTAGACATCTGCAAACGCTATTTCCTTGCAAGGAAGTGTCGCATTTCCATTCATTTGAAGTGTAGACGAGGAATACATGACACTTCGCAAATCATATTATATCTTACCATGAAACATAGAAATGAGGTGCGATATCGCGTTTTAAGAAGCATTAGAACACTATTGCTACGATACGTAAGTATCTGCAGACGCTATTTCCTAGCAAGGAAGTGTCGCATTTACATTCATTTGAAGTGTAGACGAGGAATACATGACACTTCGCAAATCATATTATATCTTACCATGAAACACAGAAATGAGATGCGATAACGCGTTTTAAGAAGCATTAGAAATCTATTGCTACGATACGTGGACATCTGCAAACGCTATTTCCTTGCAAGGAAGTGTCGCATTTAGATTCATTTGAAGTGTAGACGAGGAATACATAACACTTCGCAAATCATATTATACCTTACCATGAAGCATAGAAATGAGATGCGACATCGCGTTTTAAGAAGCATTAGAAACCTATTGCTACGATACGTAGATATCTGCAAACGCTATTTCCTTGCAAGGAAGTGTCACATTTACATTCATTTGAAGTGTAGACGAGGAATACATAACACTTCGCAAATCACATTACATCTTACCCTGAAACATAGAAGCGAGATGCGATATCGCGTTTTAAGAAGCATTAGAACTCTATTGCTACGATACCTAGACATCTGCAGACGCTATTTCCTAACAAGGAAGTGTCGCATTTACATTCATTTGAAGTGTAGACGAGGAATACATAACACTTCGCAAATCATATTATACCTTACCATGAAACATAGAAATGAGATGCGATATCGCGTTTTAAGAATCATAAGAACTCTATTGCTACGATACGTACACATCTGCAAACGCTATTTCCTTGCAAGGAAGTGTCGCATTTACATTCATTTGAAGTGTGGACGAGGAATACATGACACTTCGCAAATCATATTATATCTTACCATGAAACATAGAAATGAGATGCGATATCGCGTTTTAAGAAGCATTAGAAATCTATTGCTACGATACGTAGACATCTGCAAACGCTATTTCCTTGCAAGGAAGTGTAGCATTTACATTCATTTGAATCGTAGACGAGGAATGCATAACACTTCGCAATGAATATTATATCTTATCATGAAACATAGATATGAGTTGCAATATCTCGTTTTAAGAAGCATTTGAACTCTATTGCTTCGATACGTAGACATCTGCGAACGATATTTCCTTGCAAGGAAGTGTCACGTTTACATTCATTTGAAGTGTAGACGAGAAATACATAACACTTCGCAAATCATATTACATCTTACCAAGAAACGTAGAAATGAGATGCGATATCGCGTTTTAAGAAGCATTAGAACTCTATTGCTACGATACCTAGACAACTGCAGACGCTATTTCCTAACAAGGAAGTGTCGCATTTACATTCATTTGAAGTGTAGACGAGGGATACATGACACTTCGCAAATCATATTATATCTTACCATGAAACATAGAAATGAGATGCGATATCGCGTTTTAAGTATCGTATGAAATCTATTGCTACGATACGTAGACATCTGCAAACGCTATTTCCTAGCGAGGAAGTGTCGCATTCACATTCATTTGAAGTGTAGACGAGGAATACATAACACTTCGCAAATCATATTATACCTTACCATGAAACATAGAAATGAGATGCGATATCGCGTTTTAAGGATCATAAGAACTCTATTGCTACGATACGTACACATCTGCAAACGCTATTTCCTTGCAAGGAAGTGTCGCATTTACATTCATTTGAAGTGTGGACGAGGAATACGTGACACTTCGCAAATCATATTATACCTTACCATGAAACATAGAAATGAGATGCGATATCGCGTTTTAAGAATCATAAGAACTCTATTGCTACGATACGTACACATCTGCAAACGCTATTTCCTTGCAAGGAAGTGTCGCATTTACATTCATTTGAAGTGTGGACGATGAATTCATGACACTTCGCAAATCATATTATACCTTACCATGAAACATAGAAATGAGATGCGATATCGCGTTTTAAGAATCATAAGAACTCTATTTCTACGATACGTACACATCTGCAAACGCTATTTCCTTGCAAGGAAGTGTCGCATTTACATTCATTTGAAGTGTAGACGAGGAATACATAACACTTCGCAAATTATATAATATCTTACCATGAAACATAGAAGTGAGATGCGATATCGTGTTTTAAGAAGCATTAGAAATCTATTGCTACGATACGTAGACATCTGCAAACGCTATTTCCTAGCGAGGAAGTGTCGCATTTACATTCATTTGAAGTGTAGACGAGGAATACATGACACTTCCCAAATCATATTATATCTTACCATGAAACATAGAAATGAGATGCGACATCGCGTTTTAAGAAGCATTAGAAACCTATTGCTACGATACGTAGACATCTGCAAACGCTATTTCCTTGCAAGGAAGTGTCACATTTACATTCAATTGAAGTGTAGACGAGGAATACATAACACTTCGCAAATCATATTACATCTTACCATGAAACATAGAAACGAGATGCGATATCGCGTTTTAAGAAGCATTAGAACTCTATTGCTACGATACCTAGACATCTGCAGATGCTATTTCCTAACAAGGAAGTGTCGCATTTACATTCATTTGAAGTGTAGACGAGGAATACATAACACTTCGCAAATCATATTATATCTTATCATGAAACATAGATATGAGATGCAATATCTCGTTTGAAGAAGCATTTGAACTCTATTGCTTCGATACGTACACATCTGCAAATGCTATTTCCTTGCGAGGAAGTGTCGCATTTACATTCATTTGAATCGTAGACGAGGAATGCATAACAATTCGCAATGAATATTATATCTTATCATGAAACATAGATATGAGTTGCAATATCTCGTTTTAAGAAGCACTTGAACTCTATTGCTTCGATACCTAGACATCTGCAGACGCTATTTCCTAGCAAGGAAGTGTCGCATTTACATTCATTTGAAGTGTAGACGAGGAATACATGACACTTCGCAAATCATATTATATCTTACCATGAAACATAGAAATGAGATGCGATATCGCGTTTTAAGAAACATTAGAAATCTATTGCTACGATACGTAGACATTTGCAAACGCTATTTCCTAGCGAGGAAGTGTCGCATTTACATTCATTTGAAGTGTAGACGAGGAATACATAACACTTCGCAAATTATATAATATCTTACCATGAAACATGGAAATGAGATGCGATATCGCGTTTTAAGAAGCATTAGAAATCTATTGCTACGATACGTAGACATCTGCAAACGCTATTTCCTAGCGAGGAAATATTGCATTCACATTCATTTGAAGTGTAGACGAGGAATACATAACACTTCGCAAATCATGTTATATCTTACCATGAAACATGGAAATGAGATGCGATATCGCGTTTTAAGAATCATATGAACACTATTGCTACGATACGTAGACATCTGCAAACTCTATCTCCTAGCGAGGAAGTATCGCATTCACATTCATTTGAAGTGTAGACGAGGAATACATAACACTTCGCAAATCATGTTATATCTTACCATGAATTATACAAATGAGATGCGATATCGCGTTTTAAGAATCATATGAACTCTATTGCTACGATACGTAGACATCTGCAAACGCTATTTCCTTGCAAGGAAGTGTCGCATTTACCTTCATTTGAATCGTAGACGAGGAATGCATAACAATTCGCAATGAATATTATACCTTACCATGAAACATCGAAATGAGATGCGATATCGCGTTTTAAGAATCATAAGATCTCTATTGCTACGATACGTAGACATCTGCAAACGCTATTTCCTTGCAAGGAAGTGTCGCATTTACCTTCATTTGAATCGTAGACGAGGAATGCACAACAATTCGCAATGAATATTATACCTTACCATGAAACATCGAAATGAGATGCGATATCGCGTTTTAAGAATCATAAGGTCTCTATTGCTACGATACGTAGACATCTGCAAACGCTATTTCCTTGCAAGGAAGTGTCGCATTTACATCCATTTGAATCGTAGACGAGGAATGCATAACACTTCGCAATGAATATAATATCTTATCATGAAACATAGATATGAGATGCAATATCTCGTTCTAAGAAGCATTTGAACTCTATTGCTTCGATACGTAGAAATCTGCAAGCGCTATTTCCTTGCAAGGAAGTGTCGCATTTACATTCATTTGAAGTGTAGACGAGGAATACATAACACTTCGCAAATCATATTATATCTTACCATAAAACATAGAAATGAGATGCGATATCGCGTTTTAAGAATCATAAGAACTCTATTTCTACGGTACGTACACATCTGCAAACGCTATTTCCTTGCAAGGAAGTGTCGCATTTACATTCATTTGAAGTGTAGACGAGGAATACATAACACTTCGCAAATTATATAATATCTTACCATGAAACATAGAAATGAGATGCGATATCGCGTTTTAAGAAGCATTAGAAATCTATTTCTACGATACGTAGACATCTGCAAACGCTATTTCCTAGCGAGGAAGTGTCGCATTTACATTCATTTGAAGTGTAGACGAGGAATACATGACACTTCGCAAATCATATTATATCTTACCATGAAACATAGAAATGAGATGCGATATCGCGTTTTAAGAAGCATTAGAACACTACTGCTACGATACGTAGACATCTGCAGACGTTATTTCCTAGCAAGGAAGTGTCGCATTTACATTCATTTGAAGTGAAGACGAGGAATACGTGACAATTCGCAAATCATATTATATCTTACCATGAAACATAGAAATGAGATGCGAAATCGCGTTTTAAGAAGCATTAGGACTCTATTGCTACGATACCTAGACATCTGCAGACGCTATTTCCTAGCAAGGAAGTGTCGCATTTACATTCATTTGAAGTGTAGACGATGAATACATGACACTTCGCAAATCATATTATATCTTACCATGAAACATAGAAATGAGATGAGATATCGCGTTTTAAGGAGCATTAGAAATCTATTGCTACGATACGTAGACATCTGCAAACGCTAGTTCCTAGCGAGGAAGTGTCGCATTCACATTCATTTGAAGTGTAGACGAGGAATACATAACACTTCGCAAATCATATTATACCTTACCATGAAACATAGAAATGAGATGCGATTGCCCGTTTTAAGAATCATAAGAACTCTATTTCTACGATACGTACACATCTGCAAACGCTATTTCCTTGCAAGGAAGTGTCGCATTTACATTCATTTGCAGTGTAGACGAGGAATACATAACACTTCGCAAATTATATAATATCTTACCATGAAACATAGAAGTGAGATGCGATATCGCGTTTTAAGAAGCATTAGAAATCTATTGCTACGATACGTAGACATCTGCAAACGCTATTTCCTAGCGAGGGAGTGTCGCATTTACATTCATTTGAAGTGTAGACGAGGAATACATGACACTTCGCAAATCATATTATATCTTACCATGAAACATAGAAATGAGATGCGAAATCGCGTTTTATGAAGCATTAGAAATCTATTGCTACGATACGCAGACATCTGCAAACTCTATTTCCTAGCGAGGAAGTATCGCATTCACACTCATTTGAAGTGTAGACGAGGAATACATAACACTTCGCAAATCATGTTATATCTTACCATGAAACATAGAAATGAGATGCGATATCGCGTTTTAAGAATCATATGAACTCTATTGCTACGATACGTAGACATCTGCAAACGCTATTTCCTTGCAAGGAAGTGTCGCATTTACCTTCATTTGAATCGTAGACGAGGAATGCATAACAATTCGCAATGAATATTATACCTTACCATGAAACATCGAAATGAGATGCGATATCGCGTTTTAAGAATCATAAGATCTCTATTGCTACGATAGGTAGACATCTGCAAACGCTATTTCCTTGCAAGGAAGTGTCGCACTTACATTCATTTGAAGTGTAGACGAGGTATACGTGACACTTCGCAAATCATATTATATCTTACCATGAAACATAGAAATGAGATGCGATATCGCGTTTTAAGAAGCATTAGAGCACTACTGCTATGTTACCTAGACATCTGCAGACGCTATTTCCTAGCAAGGAAGTGTCGCATTTACATTCATTTGAAGTGTAGACGAGGAATACATGACACTTCGCAAATCATATCATATCTTACCATGAAACATAGAAATGAGATGCGATATCGCGTTTTAAGAAGCATTAGAACACTATTGCTACGATACCTAGACATCTGCAGACGCTATTTCCTAGCAAGGAAGTGTAGCATTTACATTCATTTGAAGTGTAGACGAGGAATACATGACACTTCGCAAATCATATTATATCTTACCATGAAACATAGAAATGAGATGCGATATCGCGTTTTAAGGATCATAAGAACTCTATTTCTACGATACGTACACATCTGCAAACGCTACTTCCTTGGAAGGAAGTGTCGCATTTACATTCATTTGAAGTGTAGACGAGGAATACATAACACTTCGCAAATTATATAATATCTTACCATGAAACATGGAAATGAGATGCGATATCGCGTTTTAAGAAGCATTAGAAATCTATTGCTACGATACGTAGACATCTGCAAACGCTAGTTCCTAGCGAGGAAGTGTCGCATTCACATTCATTTGAAGTGTAGACGAGGAATACATGACACTTCGCAAATCATATTATATCTTACCATGAAACATAGAAATGAGATGCGATATCGCGTATTAAGAAGCATTAGAACACTACTGCTACGATACCTAGACATCTGCAGACGTTATTTCCTAGCAAGGAAGTGTCGCATTTACATTCATTTGAAGTGAAGACGAGGAATACATGACAATTCGCAAATCATATTATATCTTACCATGAAACATAGAAATGAGATGCGAACTCGCGTTTTAAGAAGCATTAGGACTCTATTGCTACGATACCTAGACATCTGCAGACGCTATTTCCTAGCAAGGAAGTGTCGCATTTACATTCATTTGAAGTGTAGACGAGGAATACATGACACTTCGCAAATCATATTATACCTTACCATGAAACATAGAAATGAGATGCGATATCGCGTTTTAAGGAGCATTAGAAATCTATTGCTACGATACGTAGACGTCTGCAAACGCTAGCTCCTAGCGAGGAAGTGTCGCATTCACATTCATTTGATGTGTAGACGAGGAATATATAACACTTCGCAAATCATATTATACCTTACCATGAAACATAGAAATGAGATGCGATTGCGCGTTTTAAGAATCATAAGAACTCTATTGCTACGATACGTACACATCTGCAAACGCTATTTCCTTGCAAGGAAGTGTCGCATTTACATTCATTTGAAGTGTAGACGAGGAATACAAGACACTTCGCAAATCATATTATATCTTACCATGAAACATAGAAATGAGATGCGATATCGCGTTTTAAGAAGCATTAGAACACTATTGCTACGATACCTAGACATCTGCAGACGCTATTTCCTAGCAAGGAAGTGTCGCATTTACATTCATTTGAAGTGTGGACGATGAATACATGACACTTCGCAAATCATATTATACCTTACCATGAAACATAGAAATGAGATGCGATATCGCGTTTTAAGAATCATAAGAACTCTATTTCTACGATAGGTACACATCTGCAAACGCTATTTCCTTGCAAGGAAGTGTCGCATTTACATTCATTTGAAGTGTAGACGAGGAATACATAACACTTCGCAAATTATATAATATCTTACCATGAAACATAGAAGTGAGATGCGATATCGCGTTTTAAGAAGCATTAGAAATCTATTGCTACGATACGTAGACATCTGCAAACGCTATTTCCTAGCGAGGGAGTGTCGCATTTACATTCATTTGAAGTGTAGACGAGGAATACATGACACTTCGCAAATCATATTATATCTTACCATGAAACATAGAAATGAGATGCGAAATCGCGTTTTATGAAGCATTAGAAATCTATTGCTACGATACGCAGACATCTGCAAACTCTATTTCCTAGCGAGGAAGTATCGCATTCACACTCATTTGAAGTGTAGACGAGGAATACATAACACTTCGCAAATCATGTTATATCTTACCATGAAACATAGAAATGAGATGCGATATCGCGTTTTAAGAATCATATGAACTCTATTGCTACGATACGTAGACATCTGCAAACGCTATTTCCTTGCAAGGAAGTGTCGCACTTACATTCATTTGAAGTGTAGACGAGGTATACATGACACTTCGCAAATCATATTATATCTTACCATGAAACATAGAAATGAGATGCGATATCGCGTTTTAAGAATCATAAGATCTCTATTGCTACGATACGTAGACATCTGCAAACGCTATTTCCTTGCAAGGAAGTGTCGCATTTACCTTCATTTGAATCGTAGACGAGGAATGCACAACAATTCGCAATGAATATTATACCTTACCATGAAACATCGAAATGAGATGCGATATCGCGTTTTAAGAATCATAAGATCTCTATTGCTACGATACGTAGACATCTGCAAACGCTATTTCCTTGCAAGGAAGTGTCGCATTTACATCCATTTGAATCGTAGACGAGGAATGCATAACACTTCGCAATGAATATAATATCTTATCATGAAACATAGATATGAGATGCAATATCTCGTTCTAAGAAGCATTTGAACTCTATTGCTTCGATACGTAGAAATCTGCAAGCGCTATTTCCTTGCAAGGAAGTGTCGCATTTACATTCATTTGAAGTGTAGACGAGGAATACATAACACTTCGCAAATCATATTATACCTTACCATGAAACATAGAAATGAGATGCGATTGCGCGTTTTAAGAATCATAAGAACTCTATTGCTACGATACGTACACATCTGCAAACGCTATTTCCTTGCAAGGAAGTGTCGCATTTACATTCATTTGAAGTGTAGACGAGGAATACAAGACACTTCGCAAATCATATTATATCTTACCATGAAACATAGAAATGAGATGCGATATCGCGTTTTAAGAAGCATTAGAACACTATTGCTACGATACCTAGACATCTGCAGACGCTATTTCCTAGCAAGAAAGTGTCGCATTTACATTCATTTGAAGTGTGGACGATGAATTCATGACACTTCGCAAATCATGTTATACCTTACCATGAAACATAGAAATGAGATGCGATATCGCGTTTTAAGAATCATAAGAACTCTATTTCTACGATACGTACACATCTGCAAACGCTATTTCCTTGCAAGGAAGTGTCGCATTTACATTCATTTGCAGTGTAGACGAGGAATACATAACACTTCGCAAATTATATAATATCTTACCATGAAACATAGAAGTGAGATGCGATATCGCGTTTTAAGAAGCATTAGAAATCTATTGCTACGATACGTAGACATCTGCAAACGCTATTTCCTAGCGAGGGAGTGTCGCATTTACATTCATTTGAAGTGTAGACGAGGAATACATGACACTTCGCAAATCATATTATATCTTACCATGAAACATAGAAATGAGATGCGAAATCGCGTTTTATGAAGCATTAGAAATCTATTGCTACGATACGCAGACATCTGCAAACTCTATTTCCTAGCGAGGAAGTATCGCATTCACACTCATTTGAAGTGTAGACGAGGAATACATAACACTTCGCAAATCATGTTATATCTTACCATGAAACATAGAAATGAGATGCGATATCGCGTTTTAAGAATCATATGAACTCTATTGCTACGATACGTAGACATCTGCAAACGCTATTTCCTTGCAAGGAAGTGTCGCATTTACATTCATTTGAAGTGTAGACGAGGAATACATGACACTTGGCAAATCATATTATACCTTACCATGAAAGATAGAAATGAGATGCGATATCGCATTTTATGAAGCATTAGAACACTATTGCTACGATACCCAGACATCTGCAGACGCTATTTCCTAGCAAGGAAGTGTCGCATTCACATTCATTTGAAGTGTAGACGAGGAATACATAACACTTCGCAAATCATGTTATATCTTACCATGAAACATAGAAATGAGATGCGATATCGCGTTTTAAGAATCATATGAACTCTATTGCTACGATACGTAGACATCTGCAAACGCTATTTCCTTGCAAGGAAGTGTCGCATTTACCTTCATTTGAATCGTAGACGAGGAATGCATAACAATTCGCAATGAATATTATACCTTACCATGAAACATCGAAATGAGATGCGATATCGCGTTTTAAGAATCATAAGATCTCTATTGCTTCGATACGTAGACATCTGCAATCGCTATTTCCTTGCAAGGAAGTGTCGCACTTACATTCATTTGAATCGTAGACGAGGAATGCATAACACTTCGCAATGAATATAATATCTTATCATGAAACATAGATATGAGATGCAATATCTCGTTCTAAGAAGCATGTGAACTCTATTGCTTCGATACGTAGACATGTGCGAGCGCTATTTCCTTGCAAGGAAGTGTCGCATTTACATTCATTTGAAGTGTAGACGAGGAATACATAACACTTCGCAAATCACATTATATCTTACCATGAAACATAGAAATGAGATGCGATATCGCGTTTTAAGAAGCATTAGAAGTCTATTGCTACGATAGGTAGACATCTGCAAACGCTATTTCCTTGCAAGGAAGTGTCGCATTTACATTCATTTGAAGTGTAGACGAGTAATACATGACACTTCGCAAATCATATTATATCTTACCATGAAACATAGAAATGAGATGCGATATCGCGTTTTAAGAAGCATTAGAGCACTACTGCTATGTTACCTAGACATCTGCAGACGCTATTTCCTAGCAAGGAAGTGTCGCATTTACATTCATTTGAAGTGTAGACGAGGAATACATGACACTTCGCAAATCATATTATATCTTACCATGAAGCATAGAAATGAGATGCGATATCGCGTTTTAAGAAGCATTAGAACACTATTGCTACGATACCTAGACATCTGCAGACGCTATTTCCTAGCAAGGAAGTGTCGCATTTACATTCATTTGAAGTGTAGACGAGGAATACATGACACTTCGCAAATCATATTATACCTTACCATGAAAGATAGAAATGAGATGCGATATCGCGTTTTAAGAAGCATTAGAACACTATTGCTACGATACCCAGACATCTGCAGACGCTATTTCCTAGCAAGGAAGTGTCGCATTCACATTCATTTGAAGTGTAGACGAGGAATACATAACACTTCGCAAATTATATAATATCTTACCATGAAACATAGAAATGAGATGAGATATCGCGTTTTAAGAAGCATTAGAAATCTATTGCTACGATACGTACACATCTGCAAACGCTATTTCCTTGCAAGGAAGTGTCGCATTTACATTCATTTGAAGTGTAGACGAGGAATACATGACACTTCGCAAATCATATTATATCTTACCATGAAAGATAGAAATGAGATGCGATATCGCGTTTTAAGAAGCATTAGAACACTATTGCTACGATACCTAGACATCTGCAGACGCTATTTCCTAGCAAGGAAGTGTCGCATTTACATTCATTTGAAGTGTAGACGATGAATACATGACACTTCGCAAATCATATTATATCTTACCATGAAACATAGAAATGAGATGCGATATCGCGTTTTAAGAAGCATTAGAAATCTATTGCTACGATACGTAGACATCTGCAAACGCTATTTCCTAGCGAGGAAGTGTCGCATTCACATTCATTTGAAGTGTAGACGAGGAATACATAACACTTCGCAAATCATATTATATCTTACCATGAAACATAGAAATGAGATGCGAAATCGCGTTTTAAGAAGCATTAGATATCTATTGCTACGATACGTAGACATCTGCAAACGCTATTTCCTAGCGAGGAGGTATCGCATTCACATTCATTTGAAGTGTAGACGAGGAATACATAACACTTCGCAAATCATGTTATATCTTACCATGAAACATGGAAATGAGATGCGATATCGCGTTTTAAGAATCATATGAACACTATTGCTACGATACGTAGACATCTGCAAACGCTATTTCCTTGCAAGGAAGTGTCGCATTTACCTTCATTTGAATCGTAGACGAGGAATGCATAACAATTAGCAATGAATATTATATCTTACCATGAAACATAGAAATGAGATGCGATATCGCGTTTTAAGAAGCATTAGAGCACTACTGCTATGTTACCTAGACATCTGCAGACGCTACTTCCTAGCAAGGAAGTGTCGCATTTACATTCATTTGAAGTGTAGACGAGGAATACATGACACTTCGCAAATCATATTATATCTTACCATGAAACATAGAAATGAGATGCGAAATCGCGTTTTAAGAAGCATTAGAAATCTATTGCTACGATACGTAGACATCTGCAAACGCTATTTCCTAGCGAGGAAATATCGCATTCACATTCATTTGAAGTGTAGACGAGGAATACATAACACTTCGCAAATCATGTTATATCTTACCATGAAACATGGAAATGAGATGCGATATCGCGTTTTAAGAATCATATGAACACTATTGCTACGATACGTAGACATCTGCAAACTCTATTTCCTAGCGAGGAAGTATCGCATTCACATTCATTTGAAGTGTAGACGAGGAATACATAACACTTCGCAAATCATGTTATATCTTACCATGAAACATAGAAATGAGATGCTATATCGCGTTTTAAGAATCATATGAACTCTATTGCTACGATACGTAGACATATGCAAACGCTATTTCCTTGCAAGAAAGTGTCGCATTTACCTTCATTTGAATCGTAGACGAGGAATGCATAACAATTCGCAATGAATATTATACCTTACCATGAAACATCGAAATGAGATGCGATATCGCGTTTTAAGAATCATAAGATCTCTATTGCTACGATACGTAGACATCTGCAAACGCTATTTCCTTGCAAGGAAGTGTCGCATTTACATTCATTTGAATCGTAGACGAGGAAAGCATAACACTTCGCAAATTATATAATATCTTACCATGAAACATAGAAATGAGATGCGATATCGCGTTTTAAGAAGCATTAGAAATCTATTTCTACGATACGTAGACATCTGCAAACGCTATTTCCTAGCGAGGAAGTGTCGCATTTACATTCATTTGAAGTGTAGACGAGGAATACATGACACTTCGCAAATCATATTATATCTTACCATGAAACATAGAAATGAGATGCGATATCGCGTTTTAAGAAGCATTAGAACACTACTGCTACGATACCTAGACATCTGCAGACGTTATTTCCTAGCAAGGAAGTGTCGCATTTACATTCATTTGAAGTGAAGACGAGGAATACATGACAATTCGCAAATCATATTATATCTTACCATGAAACATAGAAATGAGATGCGAAATCGCGTTTTAAGAAGCATTAGGACTCTATTGCTACTATACCTAGACATCTGCAGACGCTATTTCCTAGCAAGGAAGTGTCGCATTATATTCATTTGAAGTGTAGACGAGGAATACATGACAATTCGCAAATCATATTATATCTTACCATGAAACATAGAAATGAGATGCGAAATCGCGTTTTAAGAAGCATTAGGACTCTATTGCTACGATACCTAGACATCTGCAGACGCTATTTCCTAGCAAGGAAGTGTCGCATTTACATTCATTTGAAGTGTAGACGAGGAATACATGACACTTCGCAAATCATATTATACCTTACCATGAAACATAGAAATGAGATGCGATATCGCGTTTTAAGAAGCATTAGAACACTATTGCTACGATACCTAGACATCTGCAGACGCTATTTCCTAGCAAGGAAGTGTCGCATTTACATTCATTTGAAGTGTAGACGATGAATACATGACACTTCGCAAATCATATTATATCTTATCATGAAACATAGAAATGAGATGAGATATCGCGTTTTAAGGAGCATTAGAAATCTATTGCTACGATACGTAGACATCTGCAAACGCTAGTTCCTAGCGAGGAAGTGTCGCATTTACATGCATTTGAAGTGTAGACGAGGAATACATGACACTTCGCAAATCATATTATATCTTACCATGAAACATAGAAATGAGATGCTATATCGCGTTTTAAGAAGCATTAGAACACTACTGCTATGATACCTAGACATCTGCAGACACTATTTCCTAGCAAGGAAGTGTCGCATTTACATTCATTTGAAGTGTAGACGAGGAATACATGACACTTCGCAAATCATATTATATCTTACCATGTAACATAAAAATGAGATGCGAAATCGCGTTTTAAGAAGCATTAGAAATTTATTGCTACGATACGTGGACATCTGCAAACGCTATTTCCAGGAGAGGAAGTGTCGCATTTACATTCATTTGAAGTGTAGACGAGGAATACATGACACTTCGCAAATCATATTATATCTTACCATGAAACATAGAAATGAGATGCGAAATCGCGTTTTAAGAAGCATTAGAAATCTATTGCTACGATACGTAGACATCTGCAAACGCTATTTCCTAGCGAGGAAGTATCGCATTCACATTCATTTGAAGTGTAGACGAGGAATACATAACACTTCGCAAATCATGTTATATCTTACCATGAAACATGGAAATGAGATGCGATATCGCGTTTTAAGAATCATATGAACACTATTGCCACGATACGTAGACATCTGCAAACGCTATTTCCTTGCAAGGAAGTGTCGCATTTACCTTCATTTGAATCGTAGACGAGGAATGCATAACAATTCGCAATGAATATTATATCTTACCATGAAACATAGAAATGAGATGCGATATCGCGTTTTAAGAAGCATTAGAGCACTACTGCTATGTTACCTAGACATCTGCAGACGCTATTTCCTAGCAAGGAAGTGTCGCATTTACATTCATTTGAAGTGTAGGCGAGGAATACATGACACTTCGCAAATCATATTATATCTTACCATGAAACACAGAAATGAGATGCGATATCGCGTTTTAAGAAGCATTAGAACACTATTGCTACGATACCTAGACATCTGCAGATGCTATTTCCTAGCAAGGAAGTGTCGCATTTACATTCATTTGAAGTGTAGACGAGGAATACGTGACACTTCGCAAATCATATTATATCTTACCATGAAAGATAGAAATGAGATGCGATATCGCGTTTTAAGAAGCATTAGAACACTATTGCTACGATACCCAGACATCTGCAGACGCTACTTCCTAGCAAGGAAGTGTCGCATTCACATTCATTTGAAGTGTAGACGAGGAATACATAACACTTCGCAAATTATATAATATCTTACCATGAAACATAGAAATGAGATGCGATATCGCGTTTTAAGAAGCATTAGAAATCTATTCGCTACGATACGTAGACATCTGCAAACGCTATTTCCTGGAGAGGAAGTGTCGCATTTACACTCATTTGAAGTGTAGACGAGGAATACATGACACTTCGCAAATCATATTATATCTTACCATGAAACATAGAAATGAGATGCGAAATCGCGTTTTAAGAAGCATTAGAAATCTATTGCTACGATACGTAGACATCTGCAAACGCTATTTCCTAGCGAGGAAATATCGCATTCACATTCATTTGAAGTGTAGACGAGGAATACATAACACTTCGCAAATCATGTTATATCTTACCATGAAACATGGAAATGAGATGCGATATCGCGTTTTAAGAATCATATGAACACTATTGCTACGATACGTAGACATCTGCAAACTCTATTTCCTAGCGAGGAAGTATCGCATTCACATTCATTTGAAGTGTAGACGAGGAATACATAACACTTCGCAAATCATGTTATATCTTACCATGAAACATAGAAATGAGATGCGATATCGCGTTTTAAGAATCATATGAACTCTATTGCTACGATACGTAGACATCTGCAAACGCTATTTCCTTGCAAGGAAGTGTCGCATTTACCTTCATTTGAATCGTAGACGAGGAATGCATTACAATTCGCAATGAATATTATACCTTACCATGAAACATCGAAATGAGATGCGATATCGCGTTTTAAGAATCATAAGATCTCTATTGCTACGATACGTAGACATCTGCAAACGCTATTTCCTTGCAAGGAAGTGTCGCATTTACATTCATTTGAAGTGTAGACGAGGAATACATAACACTTCGCAAATCATATTATATCTTACCATGAACATAGAAATGAGATGCGATATCGCGTTTTAAGAAGCATTAGAACTCTATTGCTACGATAGGTAGACATCTGCAAACGCTATTTCCTTGCAAGGAAGTGTCGCATTTACATTCATTTGAAGTGTAGACGAGGTATACATGACACTTCGCAAATCATATTATATCTTATCATGAAACATAGAAATGAGATGCGATATCGCGTTTTAAGAAGCATTAGAAATCTATTGCTACGATACGTAGACATCTGCAAACGCTATTTCCTAGCGAGGAAGTGTCGCATTTACATTCATTTGAATCGTAGACGAGGAATGCATAACACATCGCAATGAATATAATATCTTATCATGAAACATAGATATGAGATGCAATATCTCGTTCTAAGAAGCATGTGAACTCTATTGCTTCGATACGTAGACATGTGCGAGCGCTATTTCCTTGCAAGGAAGTGTCGCATTTACATTCATTTGAACTGTAGACGAGGAATACATAACACTTCGCAAATCACATTATATCTTACCATGAAACATAGAAATGAGATGCGATATCGCGTTTTAAGAAGCATTAGAAATCTATTGCTACGATACGTAGACATCTGCAAACGCTATTTCCTAGCGAGGAAGTGTCGCATTTACATTCATTTGAAGTGTAGACGAGGAATACATAACACATCGCAAATCATGTTATATCTTATCATGAAACATAGAAATGAGATGCGATATCGGGTTTTAAGAATCATATGAACTCTATTGCTACGATACGTAGACATCTGCAAACGCTATTTCCTTGCAAGGAAGTGTCGCATTTACATTCATTTGAAGTGTAGACGAGGAATACATGACACTTCGCAAATCATATTATATCTTACCATGAAACATAGAAATGAGATGCGATATCGCGTTTTAAGAAGCATTAGAACACTATTGCTACGATACCTAGACATCTGCAGACGCTATTTCCTGGCAAGGAAGTGTCGCATTTACAATCATTTGAAGTGTAGACGAGGAATACATGACACTTCGCAAATCATATTATATCTTACCATGAAACATAGAAATGAGATGCGATATCGCGTTTTAAGAAGCATTAGAAATCTATTGCTACGATACGTAGACATCTGCAAACGCTATTTCCTAGCGAGGAAGTGTCGCATTCACATTCATTTGAAGTGTAGACGAGGAATACATAACACTTCGCAAATCATATTATACCTTACCATGAAACATAGAAATGAGATGCGATATCGCGTTTTAAGAATCATAAGATCTCTATTGCTACGATACGTAGACATCTGCAAACGCTATTTCCTTGCAAGGAAGTGTCACATTTACATTCATTTGAATCGTAGACGAGGAATGCATAACACTTCGCAATGAATATAATATCTTATCATGAAACATAGATATGAGATGCAGTATCTCGTTTTAAGAAGCATTTGAACACTACTGCTTCGATACGTAGACATCTGCAAGCGCTATTTCCTTGCAAGTAAGTGTCGCATTTACATTCATTTGAAGTGTAGACGAGGAATACATAACACTTCGCAAATCATATTATATCTTACCATGAAAGATAGAAATGAGATGCGATATCGCGTTTTAAGAAGCATTAGAAATCTATTGCTACGATACGTAGACATCTGCAAACGCTATTTCCTAGCGAGGAAGTATCGCATTCACATTCATTTGAAGTGTAGACGAGGAATACATAACACTTCGCAAATCATGTTATATCTTACCATGAAACATAGAAATGAGATGCGATATCGGGTTTTAAGAATCATATGAACTCTATTGCTACGATACGTAGACATCTGCAAACGCTATTTCCTTGCAAGGAAGTGTCGCATTTACATTCATTTGTAGTGTAGACGAGGTATACATGACACTTCGCAAATCATATTATATCTTACCATGAAAGATAGACGTGAGATGCGATATCTCGTTTTAAGAAGCATTAGAAATCTATTGCTACGATACGTAGACATCTGCAAACGCTATTTCCTAGCGAGGAAGTATCGCATTCACATTCATTTGAAGTGTAGACGAGGAATACATAACACTTCGCAAATCATGTTATATCTTACCATGAAACATGGAAATGAGATGCGATATCGCGTTTTAAGAATCATATGAACACTATTGCTACGATACGTAGACATCTGCAAACGCTATTTCCTTGCAAGGAAGTGTCGCATTTACCTTCATTTGAATCGTAGACGAGGAATGCATAACAATTCGCAATGAATATTATACCTTACCATGAAACATCGAAATGAGATGCGACATCGCGTTTTAAGAATCATAAGATCTCTATTGCTACGATACGTAGACATCTGCAAACGCTATTTCCCTGCAAGGAAGTGGTGCATTTACATTCATTTGAATCGTAGACGAGGAATGCATAACACTTCGCAATGAATATAATATCTTATCATGAAACATAGATATGAGATGCAATATCTCGTTTTAAGAAGCATTTGAACTCTATTGCTTCGATACGTAGACATCTACAAGCGCTATTTCCTTGCAAGGAAGTGTCGCATTTACATTCATTTGAAGTGTAGACGAGGAATACATAACACTTCGCAAATCATATTATATCTTACCATGAAACATAGAAATGAGATGCGATATCGCGTTTTAAGAAGCGTTAGAACTCTATTGCTACGATAGGAAGACATCTGCAAACGCTATTTCCTTGCAAGGAAGTGTCGCATTTACATTCATTTGAAGTGTAGACGAGGTATACATGACACTTCGCAAATCATATTATATCTTACCATGAAACATAGAAATGAGATGCGATATCGCGTTTCAAGAAGCATTAGAACACTATTGCTACGATACCTAGACATCTGCAGACGCTATTTCCTAGCAAGGAAGTGTCGCATTTACATTCATTTGATGTGTAGACGAGGAATACATGACACTTCGCAAATCATATTATATCTTACCATGAAACATAGAAATGAGATGCGATATCGCGTTTTAAGAAGCATTAGAAATCTATTGCTACGATACGTAGACATCTGCAAACGCTATTTCCTAGCGAGGAAGTGTCGCATTCACATTCATTTGAAGTGTAGACGAGGAATACATAACACTTCGCAAATCATATTATACCTTACCATGAAACATAGAAATGAGATGCGATATCGCGTTTTAAGAATCATAAGATCTCTATTGCTACGATACGTAGACATCTGCAAACGCTATTTCCTTGCAAGGAAGTTTCACATTTACATTCATTTGAATCGTAGACGAGGAATGCATAACACTTCGCAATGAATATAATATCTTATCATGAAACATAGATATGAGATGCAATATCTCGTTTTAAGAAGCATTTGAACACTACTACTTCGATACGTAGACATCTGCAAGCGCTATTTCCTTGCATGGAAGTGTCGCATTTACATTCATTTGAAGTGTAGACGAGGAATACATAACACTTCGCAAATCATATTATATCTTACCATGTACATAGAAATGAGATGCGATATCGCGTTTTAAGAAGCATTAGAACACTATTGCTACGATACCTAGACATCTGCAGACGCTATTTCCTGGCAAGGAAGTGTCGCATTTACAATCATTTGAAGTGTAGACGAGGAATACATGACACTTCGCAAATCATATTATATCTTACCATGAAACATAGAAATGAGATGCGATATCGCGTTTTAAGAAGCATTAGAAATCTATTGCTACGATACGTAGACATCTGCAAACGCTATTTCCTAGCGAGGAAGTGTCGCATTCACATTCATTTGAAGTGTAGACGAGGAATACATAACACTTCGCAAATCATATTATACCTTACCATGAAACATAGAAATGAGATGCGATATCGCGTTTTAAGAATCATAAGATCTCTATTGCTACGATACGTAGACATCTGCAAACGCTATTTCCTTGCAAGGAAGTGTCACATTTACATTCATTTGAATCGTAGACGAGGAATGCATAACACTTCGCAATGAATATAATATCTTATCATGAAACATAGATATGAGATGCAGTATCTCGTTTTAAGAAGCATTTGAACACTACTGCTTCGATACGTAGACATCTGCAAGCGCTATTTCCTTGCAAGTAAGTGTCGCATTTACATTCATTTGAAGTGTAGACGAGGAATACATAACACTTCGCAAATCATATTATATCTTACCATGAAAGATAGAAATGAGATGCGATATCGCGTTTTAAGAAGCATTAGAAATCTATTGCTACGATACGTAGACATCTGCAAACGCTATTTCCTAGCGAGGAAGTATCGCATTCACATTCATTTGAAGTGTAGACGAGGAATACATAACACTTCGCAAATCATGTTATATCTTACCATGAAACATAGAAATGAGATGCGATATCGGGTTTTAAGAATCATATGAACTCTATTGCTACGATACGTAGACATCTGCAAACGCTATTTCCTTGCAAGGAAGTGTCGCATTTACATTCATTTGTAGTGTAGACGAGGTATACATGACACTTCGCAAATCATATTATATCTTACCATGAAAGATAGACGTGAGATGCGATATCTCGTTTTAAGAAGCATTAGAAGTCTATTGCTACGATACGTAGACATCTGCAAACGCTATTTCCTAGCGAGGAAGTATCGCATTCACATTCATTTGAAGTGTAGACGAGGAATACATAACACTTCGCAAATCATGTTATATCTTACCATGAAACATGGAAATGAGATGCGATATCGCGTTTTAAGAATCATATGAACACTATTGCTACGATACGTAGACATCTGCAAACGCTATTTCCTTGCAAGGAAGTGTCGCATTTACCTTCATTTGAATCGTAGACGAGGAATGCATAACAATTCGCAATGAATATTATACCTTACCATGAAACATCGAAATGAGATGCGACATCGCGTTTTAAGAATCATAAGATCTCTATTGCTACGATACGTAGACATCTGCAAACGCTATTTCCCTGCAAGGAAGTGGTGCATTTACATTCATTTGAATCGTAGACGAGGAATGCATAACACTTCGCAATGAATATAATATCTTATCATGAAACATAGATATGAGATGCAATATCTCGTTTTAAGAAGCATTTGAACTCTATTGCTTCGATACGTAGACATCTACAAGCGCTATTTCCTTGCAAGGAAGTGTCGCATTTACATTCATTTGAAGTGTAGACGAGGAATACATAACACTTCGCAAATCATATTATATCTTACCATGAAACATAGAAATGAGATGCGATATCGCGTTTTAAGAAGCGTTAGAACTCTATTGCTACGATAGGAAGACATCTGCAAACGCTATTTCCTTGCAAGGAAGTGTCGCATTTACATTCATTTGAAGTGTAGACGAGGTATACATGACACTTCGCAAATCATATTATATCTTACCATGAAACATAGAAATGAGATGCGATATCGCGTTTCAAGAAGCATTAGAACACTATTGCTACGATACCTAGACATCTGCAGACGCTATTTCCTAGCAAGGAAGTGTCGCATTTACATTCATTTGATGTGTAGACGAGGAATACATGACACTTCGCAAATCATATTATATCTTACCATGAAACATAGAAATGAGATGCGATATCGCGTTTTAAGAAGCATTAGAAATCTATTGCTACGATACGTAGACATCTGCAAACGCTATTTCCTAGCGAGGAAGTGTCGCATTCACATTCATTTGAAGTGTAGACGAGGAATACATAACACTTCGCAAATCATATTATACCTTACCATGAAACATAGAAATGAGATGCGATATCGCGTTTTAAGAATCATAAGATCTCTATTGCTACGATACGTAGACATCTGCAAACGCTATTTCCTTGCAAGGAAGTTTCACATTTACATTCATTTGAATCGTAGACGAGGAATGCATAACACTTCGCAATGAATATAATATCTTATCATGAAACATAGATATGAGATGCAATATCTCGTTTTAAGAAGCATTTGAACACTACTACTTCGATACGTAGACATCTGCAAGCGCTATTTCCTTGCATGGAAGTGTCGCATTTACATTCATTTGAAGTGTAGACGAGGAATACATAACACTTCGCAAATCATATTATATCTTACCATGTACATAGAAATGAGATGCGATATCGCGTTTTAAGAAGCATTAGAACTCTATTGCTACGATAGGTAGACATCTGCAAACGCTATTTCCTTGCAAGGAAGTGTCGCATTTACATTCATTTGAAGTGTAGACGAGGTATACACGACACTTCGCAAATCATATTATATCTTACCATGAAACATAGAAATGAGATGCGATATCGCGTTTTAAGAAGCATTAGAACACTACTGCTATGATACCTAGACATCTGCAGACGCTATTTCCTGGCAAGGAAGTGTCGCATTTACATTCATTTGAAGTGTAGACGAGGAATACATGACACTTCGCAAATCATATTATATCTTACCATGAAACATAGAAATGAGATGCGATATCGCGTTTTAAGAAGCATTAGAACACTATTGCTACGATACCTAGACATCTGCAGACGCTATTTCCTAGCAAGGAAGTGTCGCATTTACAATCATTTGAAGTGTAGACGAGGAATACATGACACTTCGCAAATCATATTATACCTTACCATGAAACATAGAAATGATATGCGATATCGCGTTTTAAGAATCATAAGATCTCTATTGCTACGATACGTAGACATCTGCAAACGCTATTTCCTTGCAAGGAAGTGTCACATTTACATTCATTTGAATCGTAGACGAGGAATGCATAACACTTCGCAATGAATATAATATCTTATCATGAAACATAGATATGAGATGCAATATCTCGTTTTAAGGAGCATTTGAACACTACTGCTTCGATACGTAGACATCTGCAAGCGCTATTTCCTTGCAAGGAAGTGTCGCATTTACATTCATTTGAAGTGTAGACGAGGAATACATAACACTTCGCAAATCATATTATATCTTACCATGAAAGATAGAAATGAGATGCGATATCGCGTTTTAAGAAGCATTAGAAATCTATTGCTACGATATGTAGACATCTGCAAACGCTATTTCCTAGCGAGGAAGTATCGCATTCACATTCACTTGAAGTGTAGACGAGGAATACATAACACTTCGCAAATCATGTTATATCTTACCATGAAACATGGAAATGAGATGCGATATCGCGTTTTAAGAATCATATGAACACTATTGCTACGATACGTAGACATCTGCAAACGCTATTTCCTTGCAAGGAAGTATCGCATTTACCTTCATTTGAATCGTAGACGAGGAATGCATAACAATTCGCAATGAATATTATACCTTACCATGAAACATCGAAATGAGATGCTACATCGTGTTTTAAGAATCATAAGATCTCTATTGCTACGATACGTAGACATCTGCAAACGCTATTTCCTTGCAAGGAAGTGTCGCATTTACATTCATTTGAATCGTAGACGAGGAATGCATAACACTTCGCAATGAATATAATATCTTATCATGAAACATAGGTATGAGGTGCAATATCTCGTTTTAAGAAGCATTTGAACTCTATTGCTTCGATACGTAGACATCTGCAAGCGCTATTTCCTTGCAAGGAAGTGTCGCATTTACATTCATTTGAAGTGTAGACGAGGAATACATAACACTTCGCAAATCATATTATATCTTACCATGAAACATAGAAATGAGATGCGATATCGCGTCTTAAGGAGCATTAGAAAGCTATTGCTACGATACGTAGACATCTGCAAACGCTATTTCCTTGCAAGGAAGTGTCGCATTTACATTCGTTTGAAGTGTAGAGGAGGAGTCCATAACACTTCTCAAATCATATTACATCTTACCATGAAACATAGAAATGAGATGCGATATCGCGTTTTAAGAAGCATTAGAACTCTATTGCTACGACACCTAGACATCTGCAGACGCTATTTCCTAGCAAGGAAGTGTCGCATTTACGTTCATTTGAAGTGGATACGAGGAATACATGGCACTTCGCAAATCATATTATATCTTACCATGAAACATAGAAATGAGATGCGATATCCCGATTTAAGAAGCATTAGAAAGCTATTGCTACGAAACGTAGACTTCTGCAAACGCTATTTCCTAGCGAGGAAGTATCGCTTTCACATTCATTTGAAGTGTAGACGAGGAATACATAACACTTCGCAAATCATGTTATATCTTACCATGAAACATAGAAATGAGATGCGATATCGCGTTTTAAGAATCATATGAACTCTATTGCTACGATACGTAGACATCTGCAATCGCTATTACCTTGCAAGGAAGTGTCGCATTTACTTTCATTTGAATCGTAGACGAGGAATGCATAACACTTCGAAATGAATATTACATCTACCATGAAACATAGAAATGAGATGCGATATCGCGCTTTAAGAAGCATTAGAAATCTATTGCTACGATACGTAGACATCTGCAAACGCTATTTCCTAGCGAGGAAGTGTCGCATTCACATTAATTTGAAGTGCAGACGAGGAATACGTGACACTTCGCAAATCATATTATATCTTACCATGAAACATAGAAATGAGATGCGATATCGCGTTTTAAGAATCATAAGAACTCTATTGCAACGATACGTAGACATCTGCAATCGCTATTTCCTCGCAAGAAGTGCCGCATTTACATTCATTTGAAGTGTAGAGGAGGAGTACATAACACTTCTCAAATCATATTACATCTTACCATGAAACATAGAAATGAGATGCGATATCGCGTTTTAAGAATCATATGAACACTATTGCTACGATACGTAGACATCTGCAATCGCTATTTCCTTGCAAGGAAGTGTCGCATTTACATTCATTTGAAGTGTAGAGGAGGAATACATAACACTTCGCAAATCATATTACATCTTACCATGAAACATAGAAATGAGATGCGATATCGCGTTTTAAGAATCATATGAACTCTATTGCTACGATACCTAGACATCTGCAGACGCTATTTCCTAGCAAGGAAGAGTCGCATTTACATTCATTGGATGTGTAGACGAGGAATACATAACACTTCGCAAATCATGTTATATCTTACCATGAAACATAGAAATGAGATGCGATATCGCGTTTTAAGAATCATATGAACTCTATTGCTACGATACGTAGATATCTGCAATCGCTATTACCTTGCAAGGAAGTGTCGCATTTACTTTCATTTGAATCGTAGACGAGGAATGCATAACACTTCGAAATGAATATTACATCTACCATGAAACATAGAAATGAGATGCGATATCGCGCTTTAAGAAGCATTAGAAATCTATTGCTACGATACGTAGACATCTGCAAACGCTATTTCCTAGCGAGGAAGTGTCCCATTCACATTAATTTGAAGTGCAGACGAGGAATACGTGACACTTCGCAAATCATATTATATCTTACCATGAAACATAGAAATGAGATGCGATATCGTGTTTTAAGAATCATAAGAACTCTATTGCAACGATACGTAGACATCTGCAAACGCTATTTCCTTGCAAGGAAGTGTCGCATTTACATTCATTTGAAGTGTAGAGGAGGAGTACATAACACTTCTGAAATCATATTACATCTTACCATGAAACATAGAAATGAGATGCGATATCGCGTTTTAAGAAGCATTAGAACTCTATTGCTACGACACCTAGACATCTGGAGACGCTATTTCCTAGCAAGGAAGTGTCGCATTTACGTTCATTTGAAGTGGATACGAGGAATACATGACACTTCGCAAATCATATTATATCTTACCATGAAACATAGAAATGAGATGCGATATCCCGTTTTAAGAAGCATTAGAAAGCTATTGCTACGAAACGTAGACTTCTGCAAACGCTATTTCCTAGCGAGGAAGTATCGCTTTCACATTCATTTGAAGTGTAGACGAGGAATACATAACACTTCGCAAATCATGTTATATCTTACCATGAAACATAGAAATGAGATGCGATATCCCGTTTTAAGAAGCATTAGAAAGCTATTGCTACGAAACGTAGACTTCTGCAAACGCTATTTCCTAGCGAGGAAGTATCGCTTTCACATTCATTTGAAGTGTAGACGAGGAATACATAACACTTCGCAAATCATGTTATATCTTACCATGAAACATAGAAATGAGATGCGATATCGCGTTTTAAGAATCATATGAACTCTATTGCTACGATACGTAGACATCTGCAATCGCTATTACCTTGCAAGGAAGTGTCGCATTTACTTTCATTTGAATCGTAGACGAGGAATGCATAACACTTCGAAATGAATATTACATCTACCATGAAACATAGAAATGAGATGCGATATCGCGCTTTAAGAAGCATTAGAAATCTATTGCTACGATACGTAGACATCTGCAAACGCTATTTCCTAGCGAGGAAGTGTCGCATTCACATTCATTTGAAGTGTAGACGAGGAATGCATGACACTTCGCAAATCATATTATATCTTACCATGAAACATAGAAATGAGATGCGATATCGTGTTTTAAGAATCATAAGAACTCTATTGCAACGATACGTAGACATCTGCAAACGCTATTTCCTTGCAAGGAAGTGTCGCATTTACTTTCATTTGAATCGTAGACGAGGAATGCATAACACTTCGCAATGAATATTATATCTTATCATGAAACATAGAAATGAGGTGCGATATCGCCTTTTAAGAAGCATTAGAACACTACTGCTACGATACCTAGACAGCTGCAAACGCTATTTCCTTGCAAGGAAGTGTCGCATTTACATTCATCTGAAGTGTAGGCGTGGAATACATAACAGTTCGCAAATCATATTATATCTTACCATGAAACATAGAAATGAGATGCGATATGGCGTTTTAAGAAGCATTGGAACTCTATTGCTACGATACGTAGACATCTGTAGACGCTATTTCCTAGCAAGGAAGTGTCGCATTTACATTCATTTGAAGTGCAGACGAGGAATACGTGACACTTCGCAAATCATATTATATCTTACCATGAAACATAGGAATGAGATGCGATATCGTGTTTTAAGAAGCATTAGAACACTATTGCTACGATACCTAGACATCTGCAGACGCTATTTCCTAGCAAGGAAGTGTCGCATTTACATTCATTTGAAGTGTAGACGAGGAATACATGACACTTCGCAAATCATATTATATCTTACCATGAAACATAGAAATGAGATGCGATATCGCGTTTTAAGAAGCATTAGAAATCTATTGCTACGATACGTAGACATCTGCAAACGCTATTTCCTTGCAAGGAAGTGTCGCATTTACACTCATTTGAAGTGTAGACGAGGAATACATAACACTTCGCAAATTATATAACATCTTACCATGAAACATAGAAATGAGATGCGATATCGCGTTTTAAGAAACATTAGAAATCTATTGCTACGATGAGTTGACATCTGCAAACGCTACTTCCTAGCGAGGAAGTGTCGCATTTACATTCATTTGAAGTGTAGACGAGGAATACATGACACTTCGCAAACCATATTATATCTTACCATGAAACATAGAAATGAGATGCGATATCGCGTTTTAAGAAGCATTAGAACGCTATTGCTGCGATACGTAGACATCTGCAGACGCTATTTCCTAGCAAGGAAGTGTCGCATTTACATTCATTTGAAGTGTACACGAGGAATACATGACACTTCGCAAATCATATTATATCTTACCATGAAACATAGAAATGAGGTGCGATATCGCCTTTTAAGAAGCATTAGAACACTACTGCTACGATACCTAGACAGCTGCAAACGCTATTTCCTTGCAAGGAAGTGTCGCATTTACATTCATCTGAAGTGTAGGCGTGGAATACATAACACTTCGCAAATTATATAATATCTTACCATGAAACATAGAAATGAGATGCGATATCGCGTTTTAAGAAGCATTAGAACACTACTGCTACGATACCTAGACAGCTGCAGACGCTATTTCCTAGCAAGGAAGTGTCGCATTTACATTCATTTGAAGTGTAGACGAGGAATACATGACACTTCGCAAATCATATTGTATCTTACCATGAAACGTAGAAATGAGATGCGATATCGCGTTTTAAGAAGCATTAGAACTCTATTGCTACGATAGGTAGACATCTGCAAACGCTATTTCCTTGCAAGGAAGAGTCGCATTTACATTCATTTGAAGTGTAGGCGTGGAATACATAACACTTCGCAAATTATATAATATCTTACCATGAAACATAGAAATGAGATGCGATATCGCGTTTTAAGAAGCATTAGAACTCTATAGCTACGATACCTAGACATCTGCAGACGCTATTTCCTAGCAAGGAAGTGTCGCATTTACATTCATTTGAAGTGCAGACGAGGAATACGTGACACTTCGCAAATCGTATTATATCTTACCATGAAACATAGAAATGAGATGCGATATCGCGTTTTAAGAAGCATTAGAAATCTATTGCTACGATACGTAGACATCTGCAAACGCTATTTCCTTGCAAGGAAGTGTCGCATTTACACTCATTTGAAGTGTAGGCGAGGAATACATAACAGTTCGCAAATCATATTATATCTTACCATGAAACATAGAAATGAGATGCGATATCGCGTTTTAAGAAGCATTAGAACTCTATTGCTACGATACGTAGACATCTGCAGACGCTATTTCCTAGCAAGGTAGTGTCGCATTTACTTTCATTTGAAGTGTAGACGAGGAATACATGACACTTCGCAAATCATATTATATCTTACCATGAAACATAGAAATGAGATGCGATATCGCGTTTTAAGAAGCATTATAACACTATTGCTACGATACCTAGACATCTGCAAACGCTATTTCCTAGCAAGGAAGTGTCGCATTTACATTCATTTGAAGTGTAGACGATGAATACATGACACTTCGCAAATCATATTATATCTTACCATGAAACATAGAAGTGAGATGCGATATCGCGTTTTAAGAAGCATTAGAAACCTATTGCTACGATACGTAGACATCTGCAAACGCTATTTCCTTGCAAGGAAGTGTCGCATTTACATTCATTTGAAGTGTAGACGAGGAATACATAACACTTCGCAAATTATATAACATCTTACCATGAAACATAGAAATGAGATGCGATATCGCGTTTTAAGAAACATTAGAAATCTATTGCTACGATGAGTTGACATCTGCAAACGCTACTTCCTAGCGAGGAAGTGTCGCATTTACATTCATTTGAAGTGTAGACGAGGAATACATGACACTTCGCAAATCATATTGTATCTTACCATGAAACGTAGAAATGAGATGCGATATCGCGTTTTAAGAAGCATTAGAAATCTATTTCTACGATACGTACACATCTGCAAACGCTATTTCCTTGCAAGGAAGTGTCGCATTTACATTCATTTGAAGTGTAGACGAGGAATACATGACACTTCGCAAATCATATTATATCTTACCATGAAACATGGAAATGAGATGCGATATCGCGTTTTAAGAAGCATTAGAAATCTATTGCTACGATACGTAGACATCTGCAAACGCTATATCCTTGCAAGGAAGTGTCGCATTTACATTCATTTGAAGTGTAGGCGAGGAATACATAACACTTCGCAAATTATATAATATCTTACCATGAAACATAGAAATGAGATGCGATATCGCGTTTTAAGAAGGATTAGAAATCTATTGCTACGATACGTAGACATCTGCAAACGCTATTTCCTAGCGAGGAAGTGTCGCATTTACATTCATTTGAAGTGTAGACGAGGAATACATGACACTTCGCAAATCATATTATATCTTACCATGAAACATAGAAATGAGATGCGATATCGCGTTTTAAGAAGCATTAGAACACTACTTCTACGATACCTAGACATCTGCAAACGCTTTTTCCTAGCAAGGAAGTGTCGCATTTACATTCATTTGAAGTGTAGACGAGGAATACATGACACTTCGCAAATTATATAATATCTTACCATGAAACATAGAAATGAGATGCGATATCGCGTTTTAAGAAGCATTAGAAATCTATTGCTACGATACGTAGACATCTGCAAACGCTATTTCCTAGCGAGGAAGTGTCGCATTTACATTCATTTGAAGTGTAGACGAGGAATACATGAGAATTCGCAAATCATATTATATCTTACCATGAATCACAGAAATGAGATGCGATATCGCGTTTTAAGAAGCATTAGAACACTATTGCTACGATACCTAGACATCTGCAGACGCTATTTCCTAGCAAGGAAGTGTCGCATTTACATTCATTTGAAGTGTAGACGAGGAATACATAACACTTCGCAAATTATATAATATCTTACCGTGAAACATAGAAATGAGATGCGATATCGCGTTTTAAGGAGCATTATAAATCTATTGCAAAGATACGTAGACATCTGCAAACACTATTTCCTTGCTAGGAAGTGTCGCATTTACATTCATTTGAAGTGTAGACGAGGAATACATAACACTTCGCAAATCATATTATATCTTACCATGAAACATAGTAATGAGGTGCGATATCGCGTTTTAAGAAGCATTAGAACTCTATCGCTACGATACCTAGACATCTGCAGAGGCTATTTCCTAGCAAGGAAGTGTCGCATTTACATTCATTTGAAGTGTAGACGAGGAATACATAACACTTCGCAAATCATATTATATCTTACCATGAAACATAGAAATGAGATGCGATATCGCGTTTTAAGAAGCATTAGAACACTATCGCTGCGATACCTAGACATCTGCAGACGCTATTTCCTAGCAAGGAAGTGTCGCATTTACATTCATTTGAAGTGTAGACGAGTAATACATAAAACTTCGCAAATCATATTCCATCTTACCATGAAACATAGAAATGAGATGCGATATCGCGTTTTAAGAATCATAAGAACACTATTGTTACGATACGTAGACATCTGCAAACGCTATTTCCTAGCGAGGAAGTGTCGCATTTACATTCATTTGAAGTGTAGACGAGGAATACACGACACTTCGCAAATCATATTATATCTTACCATGAAACATAGAAATGAGATGCGATATCGCGTTTTAAGAAGCATTAGACATCTATTGCTACGATACGTAGACATCTGCAAACGCTATTTCCTAGCGAGGAAGCATCGCATTCACATTCATTTGAAGTGTAGACGAGGAATACATAACACTTCGCAAATCATGTTATATCTTACCATGAAACATAGAAATGAGATGCGATATCGAGTTTTAAGAATCATATGAACTCTATTGCTACGATACATAGACATCTGCAAACGCTATTTCCTTGCAAGGAAGTGTCGCATTTACCTTCATTTGAATCGTAGACGAGGAATGCATAACAATTCGCAATGAATATTATACCTTACCATGACACATCGAAATGAGATGCGATATCGCGTTTTAAGAATCATAAGATCTCTATTGCTACGATACGTAGACATCTGCAAACGCTATTTCCTTGCAAGGAAGTGTCGCATTTACATTCATTTGAATCGTAGACGAGGAATGCATAACACTTCGCAATGAATATAATATCTTATCATGAAACATAGATATGAGATGCAATATCTCGTTTTAAGAAGCATTTGAACACTACTGCTTCGATACGTAGACATCTGCAAGCGCTATTTCCTTGCAAGGAAGTGTCGCATTTACATTCATTTGAAGTGTATACGAGGATTACATAACACTTCGCAAATCATATTATATCTTACCATGAACATAGAAATGAGATGCGATATCGCGCTTTAAGAAGCATTAGAACTCTATTGCTACGATAGGTAGACATCTGCAAACGCTATTTCCTAGCAAGGAAGTGCCGCATTTACATTCATTTGAAGTGTAGACGAGGTATACATGACACTTCGCAATGAATATAATATCTTATCATGAAACATAGATATGAGATGCAATATCTCGTTTTAAGAAGCATTTGAACACTACTGCTTCGATACGTAGACATCTGCAAGCGCTATTTCCTTGCAAGGAAGTGTCGCATTTGCATTCATTTGAATCGTAGACGAGGAATGCATAACACTTCGCAATGAATGTTATATCTTATCATGAAACATAGATATGAGGTGCTATATCTCGTTTCAAGAAGCATTTTAACTCTATTGCTACGATAACTAGACATCTGCAGACGCTATTTCCTAGCAAGGAAGTGCCGCATTTACATTCATTTGAAGTGTAGACGAGGTATACATGACACTTCGCAAATCATATTATATCTTACCATGAAACACAGAAATGAAATGCGATATCGCGTTTTAAGAAGCATTAGAAATCTATTGCTACGATACGTAGACATCTGCAAACGCTATTTCCTAGCCAGGAAGTGTCGCATTCACATTCATTTGAAGTGTAGACGAGGAATACATGACACTTCGCAAATCATATTATATCCTACCATGAAACATAGAAATGAGATACGATATCGCGTTTTAAGAAGCATTAGAACTCTATTGCTACGATACGTAGACATCTGCAGACGCTATTTCCTAGCAAGGAAGTGTCGCATTTACATTCATTTGAAGTGTACGCGAGGAATACATGACACTACGCAAATCATATTATATCTTACCATGAAACATAGAAATGAGATGCGATATCGCGTTTTAAGAAGCAATAGAACACTATTGCTACGATACCTAGACATCTGCAGACGCTATTTCCTAGCAAGGAAGTGTCGCATTTACATTCATTTGAAGTGTAGACGAGGAATACATGACACTTCGCAAATCATATTATATCTTACCATGAAAGATAGAAATGAGATGCGATATCGCGTTTTAAGAAGCATTAGAACACTATTGCTACGGTACCTAGACATCTGCAGACGCTATTTCCTAGCAAGGAAGTGTCGCATTTACATTCATTTGAAGTGTAGACGATGAATACATGACACTTCGCAAATCATATTATATCTTACCATGAAACATAGAAATGAGATGCGATATCGCGTTTTAAGAAGCATTAGAAATCTATTGCTACGATACGTAGACATCTGCAAACGCTATTTCCTAGCGAGGAAGTGTCGCATTCACATTCATTTGAAGTGTGGACGAGGAATACATAACACATCGCAAATCATATTATACCTTACCATGAAACATAGAAATGAGATGCGATATCGCGTTTTAAGAATCATAAGAACTCTATTGCTACGATACGTAGACATCTGCAAACGCTATTTCCTTGCAAGGAAGTGTCGCATTTACCTTTATCTGGATCGTAGACGAGGAATGCATAACAATTCGCAATGAATATAATATCTTATCATGGAACATAGATATGAGATGCAATATCTCGTTTTAAGAAGCATTTGAAATCTATTGCTTCGATACGTAGACATCTGCAAGCGCTATTTCCTTGCAAGGAAGTGTCGCATTTACATTCATTTGAAGTGTAGACGAGGAATACATAACACTTCGCATATCATATTATATCTTACCATGAAACATAGAAATGAGATGCGATATCGCGTTTTAAGAAGCATTAGAAATCTATTGCTACGATACGTAGACATCTGCAAACGCTATTTCCTAGCGAGGAAGTGTCGCATTTACATTCATTTGAAGTGTAGACGAGGAATACATGACACTTCGCAAATCATATTATATCTTACCATGAAACATAGAAATGAGATGCGATATCGCGTTTTAGGAGGCATTAGAATACTACTGCTACGATACCTAGACATCTGCAAACGCTATTTCCTTGCAAGGAAGTGTCGCATTTACATTCATTTGAATCGTAGACGAGGAATGCATAACATTTCGCAATGAATATAATATCTTATCATGAAACATAGATATGAGATGCAATATCTCGTTCTAAGAAGCATTTGAACTCTATTGCTTCGATACGTAGACATCTGCAAGCGCTATTTCCTTGCAAGGAAGTGTCGCATTTACATTGATTTGAAGTGTAGACGAGGAATACATGACACTTCGCAAATCATATTATATCTTACCATGAAACATAGAAATGAGATGCGATATCGCGTTTTAAGAAGCATTAGAAATCTATTGCTACGATACGTAGACATCTGCAAACGCTATTTCCTTGCAAGGAAGTGTCGCATTTACATTCATTTGAAGTGTAGACGAGGCATACATGACACTCCGCAAATCATATTATATCTTACCATGAAAGATAGAAATGAGATGCGATATCGCATTTTAAGAAACATTAGAACACTATTGCTACGATACGTAGACATCTGCAAACGCTATTTCCGTGCAAGGAAGTGTCGCATTTACATTCATTTGAAGTGTAGACGATGATTACATGACACTTCGCAAATCATATTATATCTTACCATGAAACATAGAAATGAGATGCGATATCGCGTTTTAAGAAGCATTAGAAATCTATTGCTACGATACGTAGACATCTGCAAACGCTATTTCCTAGCGAGGAAGTGTCGCATTCACATTCATTTGAAGTGTAGACGAGGAATACATAACACATCGCAAATCATATTATACCTTACCATGAAACATAGAAATGAGATGCGATATCGCGTTTTAAGAATCATAAGAACTCTATATCTACGATACGTACACATCTGCAAACGCTATTTCCTTGCAAAGAAGTGTCGCATTTACATTCATTTGAAGTGTAGACGAGGAATACATAACACTTCGCAAATTATATAATATCTTACCATGAAACATAGAAATGAGATGCGATATCGCGTTTTAAGAAGCATTAGAAATCTATTGCTACGATACGTAGACATCAACTAACGCTATTTCCTTGCAAGGAAGTATCGCATTTACATTCATTTGAATCGTAGACGAGGAATGCATAACACTTCGCAATGAATATAATATCTAATCATGGAACATAGATATGAGATGCAATATCTCGTTTTAAGAAGCATTTGAACTCTATTGCATCGATACGTAGACATCTGCAAGCGCTATTTCCTTGCAAGGAAGTGTCGCATTTACATTCATTTGAAGTGTAGACGAGGAATACATAGCACTTCGCAAATCATATTATATCTTACCATGAAACATAGAAATGAGATGCGTTATCGCGTTTTAAGAAGCACTAGAACACTACTGCTATGATACCTAGACATCTACAGACGCTATTTCCTAGCAAGGAAGTGTCGCATTTACATTCATTTGAAGTGTAGACGAGGAATACATGACACTTCGCAAATCATATTATATCTTACCATGAAACATAGAAATGAGATGCGATATCGCGTTTTAAGAAGCATTAGAAATCTATTGCTACGATACGTAGACATCTGCAAACGCTATTTCCTAGCGAGGAAGTGTCGCATTCACATTCATTTGAAGTGTAGACGAGGAATACATGACACTTCGCAAATCATATTATACCTTACCACGAAAGATAGAAATGAGATGCGATATCGCGTTTTAAGAATCATAAGAACTCTATTGCTACGATACGTAGACATCTGCAAACGCTATTTCCTTGCAAGGAAGTGTCGCATTTACCTTTATTTGAATCGTAGACGAGGAATGCATAACAATTCGCAATGAATATTATACCTTACCGTGAAACATCGAAATGAGATGCGACATCGCGTTTTAAGAATCTTAAGATCTCTATTGCTACGATACGTAGACATCTGCAAACGCTATTTCCTTGCAAGGAAGTGTCACATTTACATTCATTTGAATCGTAGACGAGGAATGCATAACACTTCGCAATGAATATAATATCCTATCATGAAACATAGACATGAGATGCAATATCTCGTTTTAAGAAGCATTTGAACTCTATTGCTTCGATACGTAGATATCTGCAAGCGCTATTTCCTTGCAAGGAAGTGTCGCATTTACATTCATTTGAAGTGTAGACGAGGAATACATAACACTTCGCAAATCATATTATATCTTACCATGAAACATAGAAATGAGATGCGATTGCGCGTTTTAAGAAGCATTAGAACTCTATTGCTACGATAGGTAGACATCTGCAAACGCTATTTCCTTGCAAGGAAGTGTCGCATTTACATTCATTTGAAGTGTAGACGAGGAATACATAACACTTCGCAAATTATATAATATCTTACCATGAAACATAGAAATGAGATGCGATATCGCGTTTTAAGAAGCATTAGAAATCTATTGCTACGATACGTAGACATCTGCAAACGCTATTTCCTAGCGAGGAAGTGTCGCATTTACATTCATTTGAAGTGTAGACGAGGAATACATGACACTTCGCAAATCATATTATATCTTACCATGAAACATAGAAATGAGATGCAATATCTCGTTCTAAGAAGCATTTGAACTCTATTGCATCGATACGTAGACATCTGCAAGCGCTATTTCCTTGCAAGGAAGTGTCGCATTTACATTCATTTGAAGTGTAGACGAGGAGTACATAACACTTCGCAAATCATATTATATCTTACCATGAAACATAGTAATGAGGTGCGATATCGCGTTTTAAGAAGCATTAGAACTCTATCGCTACGATACCTAGACATCTGCAGAGGCTATTTCCTAGCAAGGAAGTGTCGCATTTACATTCATTTGAAGTGTAGACGAGGAATACATAACACTTCGCAAATCATATTATATCTTACCATGAAACATAGAAATGAGATGCGATATCGCGTTTTAAGAAGCATTAGAACACTATCGCTGCGATACCTAGACATCTGCAGACGCTATTTCCTAGCAAGGAAGTGTCGCATTTACATTCATTTGAAGTGTAGACGAGTAATACATAAAACTTCGCAAATCATATTCCATCTTACCATGAAACATAGAAATGAGATGCGATATCGCGTTTTAAGAATCATAAGAACACTATTGTTACGATACCTAGACATCTACAGACGCTATTTCCTAGCAAGGAAGTGTCGCATTTACATTCATTTGAAGTGTAGACGAGGAATACATGACACTTCGCAAATCATATTATATCTTACCATGAAACATAGAAATGAGATGCGATATCGCGTTTTAAGAAGCATTAGAAATCTATTGCTACGATACGTAGACATCTGCAAACGCTATTTCCTAGCGAGGAAGTGTCGCATTCACATTCATTTGAAGTGTAGACGAGGAATACATGACACTTCGCAAATCATATTATACCTTACCACGAAAGATAGAAATGAGATGCGATATCGCGTTTTAAGAATCATAAGAACTCTATTGCTACGATACGTAGACATCTGCAAACGCTATTTCCTTGCAAGGAAGTGTCGCATTTACCTTTATTTGAATCGTAGACGAGGAATGCATAACAATTCGCAATGAATATTATACCTTACCGTGAAACATCGAAATGAGATGCGATTGCGCGTTTTAAGAAGCATTAGAACTCTATTGCTACGATAGGTAGACATCTGCAAACGCTATTTCCTTGCAAGGAAGTGTCGCATTTACATTCATTTGAAGTGTAGACGAGGAATACATAACACTTCGCAAATTATATAATATCTTACCATGAAACATAGAAATGAGATGCGATATCGCGTTTTAAGAAGCATTAGAAATCTATTGCTACGATACGTAGACATCTGCAAACGCTATTTCCTAGCGAGGAAGTGTCGCATTTACATTCATTTGAAGTGTAGACGAGGAATACATGACACTTCGCAAATCATATTATATCTTACCATGAAACATAGAAATGAGATGCAATATCTCGTTCTAAGAAGCATTTGAACTCTATTGCATCGATACGTAGACATCTGCAAGCGCTATTTCCTTGCAAGGAAGTGTCGCATTTACATTCATTTGAAGTGTAGACGAGGAGTACATAACACTTCGCAAATCATATTATATCTTACCATGAAACATAGTAATGAGGTGCGATATCGCGTTTTAAGAAGCATTAGAACTCTATCGCTACGATACCTAGACATCTGCAGAGGCTATTTCCTAGCAAGGAAGTGTCGCATTTACATTCATTTGAAGTGTAGACGAGGAATACATAACACTTCGCAAATCATATTATATCTTACCATGAAACATAGAAATGAGATGCGATATCGCGTTTTAAGAAGCATTAGAACACTATCGCTGCGATACCTAGACATCTGCAGACGCTATTTCCTAGCAAGGAAGTGTCGCATTTACATTCATTTGAAGTGTAGACGATTAATACATAAAACTTCGCAAATCATATTCCATCTTACCATGAAACATAGAAATGAGATGCGATATCGCGTTTTAAGAATCATAAGAACACTATTGTTACGATACGTAGACATCTGCAAACGCTATTTCCTAGCGACGGAGTGTCTAACTCACATTCATTTGAAGTGTAGACGAGGAATACATGACACTTCGCAATGAATATTATATCTTATCATGAAACATAGATATGAGATGCTATATCTCGTTTTAAGAAGCATTAGAACACTATTGCTACGATACCTAGACATCTGCAGACGCTATTTCCTAGCAAGAAAGTTTCGCATTTACATTCATTTGAAGTGTAGACGATGATTACATGACACTTCGCAAATCATATTATATCTTACCATGAAACATAGAAATGAGATGCGATATCGCGTTTTAAGAAGCATTAGAAATCTATTGCTACGATACGTAGACATCTGCAAACGCTATTTCCTTGCAAGGAAGTGTCGCATTTACATTCATTTGAATCGTAGACGAGGAATGCATAACATTTCGCAATGAATATAATATCTTATCATGAAACATAGATATGAGATGCAATATCTCGTTCTAAGAAGCATTTCAACTCTATTGCTTCGATACGTAGACATCTGCAAGCGCTATTTCCTTGCAAGGAAGTGTCGCATTTACATTCATTTGAAGTGTAGACGAGGAATACATAACACTTCGCAAATCATATTATATCTTACCATGAAACATAGAAATGAGATGCGATATCGCGTTTTAAGAAGCATTAGAACTCTATTGCTACGATAGGTAGACATCTGCAAACGCTATTTCCTTGCAAGGAAGTGTCGCATTCACATTCATTTGAAGTGTAGACGAGGAATACATAACACTTCGCAAATCATATTATACCTTACCATGAAACATAGAAATGAGATGCGATATCGCGTTTTAAGAATCATAAGAACTATATTGCTTCGATACGTACACATCTGCAAACGCTATTTCCTTGCAAGGAAGTGTCGCATTTACATTCATTTGAAGTGTAGACGAGGAATACATAACACTTCGCAAATTATATAATATCTTACCATGAAACATAGAAATGAGATGCGATATCGCGTTTTAAGAAGCATTAGAAATCTATTGCTACGATACGTAGACATCTGCAAACGCTATTTCCTAGCGAGGAAGTGTCGCATTCACATTCATTTGAAGTGTAGACGAGGAATACATAACACTTCGCAAATCATATTATACCTTACCATGAAACATAGAAATGAGATGCGATATCGCGTTTTAAGAATCATAAGAACTATATTGCTTCGATACGTACACATCTGCAAACGCTATTTCCTTGCAAGGAAGTGTCGCATTTACATTCATTTGAAGTGTAGACGAGGAATACATAACACTTCGCAAATTATATAATATCTTACCATGAAACATAGAAATGAGATGCGATATCGCGTTTTAAGAAGCATTAGAAATCTATTGCTACGATACGTAGACATCTGCAAACGCTATTTCCTAGCGAGGAAGTGTCGCATTTACGTTCATTTGAAGTGTAGACGAGGAATACATGACACTTCGCAAATCATATTATATCTTACCACGAAACATAGAAATGAGATGCGATATCGCGTTTTAAGAACCATAAGATCTCTATTGCTACGATACGTAGACATCTGCAAACGCTATTTCCTAGCGAGGAAGCATCGCATTCACATTCATTTGAAGTGTAGACGAGGAATACATAACACTTCGCAAATCATGTTATATCTTACCATGAAACATAGAAATGAGATGCGATATCGAGTTTTAAGAATCATATGAACTCTATTGCTACGATACATAGATATCTGCAAACGCTATTTCCATGCAAGGAGGTGTAGCATTTACCTTCATTTGAATCGTAGACGAGGAATGCATAACAATTCGCAATGAATATGATACCTTACCATGACACATCGAAATGAGATGCGATATCGCGTTTTAAGAATCATAAGATCTCTATTGCTACGATACGTAGACATCTGCAAACGCTATTTCCTTGCAAGGAAGTGTCGCATTTACAGTCATTTGAATCGTAGACGAGGAATGCATAACACTTCGCAATGAATATAATATCTTATCATGAAACATAGATATGAGATGCAATATCTCGTTTTAAGAAGCATTTGAACACTACTGCTTCGATACGTAGACATCTGCAAGCGCTATTTCCTTGCAAGGAAACGTCGCATTTACATTCATTTGAAGTGTATACGAGGAATACATAACACTTCGCAAATCATATTATATCTTACCATGAACATAGAAATGAGATGCGGTATCGCGTTTTAAGAAGCATTAGAACTCTATTGCTACGATAGGTAGACATCTGCAAACGCTATTTCCTTGCAAGGAAGTGTCGCATTTACATTCATTTGAAGTGTAGACGAGGTATACATGACACTTCGCAAATCATATTATATCTTACCATGAAACATAGAAATGAGATGCGATATCGCGTTTTAAGAAGCATTAGAAATCTATTGCTACGATACGTAGACATCTGCAAACGCTATTTCCTAGCCAGGAAGTGTCGCATCTACATTCATTTGAAGTGTAGACGAGGAATACATAACACTTCGCAAATCATATTATATCTTACCATGAAACATAGAAATGAGATGCGATATCGCGTTTTAAGAAGCATTAGAAATCTATTGCAACGATACGTAGACATCTGCAAACGCTATTTCCTTGCTAGGAAGTGTCGCATTTACATTCATTTGCAGTGTAGACGAGGAATACATAACACTTCGCAAATCATATTATATCTTACCATGAAACATAGAAATGAGATGCGATATCGCGTTTTAAGAAGCATTATAAATCTATTGCAAAGATACGTAGACATCTGCAAACGCTATTTCCTTGCAAGGAAGTGTCGCATTTACATTCATTTGAAGTGTAGACGAGGAATACATAACACTTCGCAAATCATATTATATCTTACCATGAAACATAGAAATGAGATGCGATATCGCGTTTTAAGAAGCATTAGAAATCTATAGCTACGATACCTAGACATCTGCAGACGCTATTTCCTAGCAAGGAAGTGTCGCATTTACATTCATTTGAAGTGTAGACGAGGAATACATAACACTTCGCAAATCATATTATATCTTACCATGAAACATAGAAATGTGATGCGATATCGCGTTTTAAGAAGCATTAGAACTCTATTGCTACGATAGGTAAACATCTGCAAACGCTATTTCCTTGCAAGGAAGTGTTGCATTTACATTCATTTGAAGTGTAGACGAGGAAGACATAACACTTCGCAATGAATATTACATCTTATCATGAAACATAGATATGAGATGCAATATCTCGTTTTAAGAAGCATTAGAACTCTATTGCAACGATACCTAGACATCTGCATACGCTATTGACTAGCAAGGAAGTGTCGCATTTACATTCATTTGAAGTGTAGACGAGGAATACATGACACTTCGCAAATCATATTATATCTTACCATGAAAGATAGAAATGAGATGCGATATCGCGTTTTAAAAAGCATTAGAACACTATTGCTACGATACCTAGACATCTGCAGACGCTATTTCCTAGCAAGGAAGTGTCGCATTTACATTCATTTGAAGTGTAGACGATGAATACATGAAACTTCGCAAATCATATTATATCTTACCATGAAACATAGAAATGAGATGCGATATCGCGTTTTAAGAAGCATTAGAAATCTATTGCTACGATACGTAGACATCTGCAAACGCTATTTCCTAGCGAGGAAGTGTCGCATTCACATTCATTTGAAGTGTAGACGAGGAATACAAGACACTTCGCAAATCATATTATATCTTACCATGAAACATAGAAATGAGATGCGATATCGCGTTTTAAGAAGCATTAGACATCTATTGCTACGATACGTAGACATCTGCAAACGCTATTTCCTAGCGAGGAAGCATCGCATTCACATTCATTTGAAGTGTAGACGAGGAATACATAACACTTCGCAAATCATGTTATATCTTACCATGAAAGATAGAAATGGGATGCGATATCGCGTTTTAAGAATCATAAGAACTCTATTGCTACGATACGTAGACATCTGCAAACGCTATTTCCTTACAAGGAAGTGTCGCATTTACCTTTATTTGAATCGTAGACGAGGAATGCATAACAATTCGCAATGAATATTATACCTTACCATGAAACATCGAAATGAGATGCGACATCGCGTTTTAAGAATCTTAAGATCTCTATTGCTACGATACGTAGACATCTGCAAACGCTATTTCCTTGCAAGGAAGTGTCGCATTTACATTCATTTGAAGTGTAGACGAGGAATACATAACACTTCGCAAATTATATAATATCTTACCATGAAACATAGAAATGAGATGCGGTATCGCGTTTTAAGAAGCATTAGAAATCTATTGCTACGATACGTTGACATCTGCAAACGCTATTTCCTAGCGAGGAAGTGTCGCATTTACATTCATTTGAAGTGTAGACGAGGAATACATGACACTTCGCAAATCATATTATATCTTACCATGAAACATAGGAATGAGATGCGATATCGCGTTTTAGGAAGCATTAGAACACAATTGCTACGATACCTAGACATCTGCAGACGCTATTTCCTAGCAAGGAAGTTTCCCATTTACATTCATTTGAAGTGTAGACGATGATTACATGACACTTCGCAAATCATATTATATCTTACCATGAAACACAGAAATGAGATGCGATATCGCGTTTTAAGAAGCATTAGAAATCTATTGCTACGATACGTAGACATCTGCAAACGCTATTTCCTTGCAAGGAAGTGTCGCATTTACATTCATTTGAAGTGTAGACGAGGAATACATGACACTTCGCAAATTATATAATATCTTACCATGAAACATAGAAATGAGATGCGATATCGCGTTTTAAGAAGCATTAGAAATCTATTGCTACGATACGTAGACATCTGCAAACGCTATTTCCTAGCGAGGAAGCATCGCATTCACATTCATTTGAAGTGTAGACGAGGAATACATAACACTTCGCAAGTCATGTTATATCTTACCATGAAACATAGAAATGAGATGCGATATCGAGTTTTAAGAATCATATGAACTCTATTGCTACGATACATAGACATCTGCAAACGCTATTTCCTTGCAAGGAAGTGTCGCATTTACCTTCATTTGAATCGTAGACGAGGAATGCATAACAATTCGCAATGAATATTATACCTTACCATGAAACATCGAAATGAGATGCGACATCGCGTTTTAAGAATCTTAAGATCTCTATTGCTACGATACGTAGACATCTGCAAACGCTATTTCCTTGCAAGGAAGTGTCGCATTTACCTTCATTTGAATCGTAGACGAGGAATGCATAACAATTCGCAATGAATATTATACCTTACCATGACACATCGAAATGAGATGCGATATCGCGTTTTAAGAATCATAAGATCTCTATTGCTACGATACGTAGACATCTGCAAACGCTATTACCTTGCAAGGAAGTGTCGCATTTACATTCATTTGAAGTGTAGACGAGGAATACATGACACTTCGCAAATCATATTATATCTTACCACGAAACATAGAAATGAGATGCGATATCGCGTTTTAAGAACCATAAGATCTCTATTGCTACGATACGTAGACATCTGCAAACGCTATTTCCTTGCAAGGAAGTATCGCATTTACATTCATTTGAATCGTAGACGAGGAATGCATAACACTTCGCAATGTATATAATATCCTATCATGAAACATAGACATGAGATGCAATATCTCGTTTTAAGAAGCATTTGAACTCTATTGCTTTGATACGTAGACATCTGCAAGCGCTATTTCCTTGCAAGGAAGTGTCGCATTTACATTCATTTGAAGTGTAGACGAGGAATACATAACACTTCGCAAATCATATTATATCTTACCATGAAACATAGAAATGAGATGCGATTGCGCGTTTTAAGAAGCATTAGAACCCTATTGCTACGATAGGTAGACATCTGCAAACGCTATTTCCTTGCAAGGAAGTGTCGCATTTACATTCATTTGAAGTGTAGACGAGGAATACATAACACTTCGCAAATTATATAATATCTTACCATGAAACATAGAAATGAGATGCGATATCGCGTTTTAAGAAGCATTAGAAATCTATTGCTACGATACGTAGACATCTGCAAACGCTATTTCCTAGCGAGGAAGTGTCGCATTTACATTCATTTGAAGTGTAGACGAGGAATACATGACACTTCGCAAATCATGTTATATCTTACCATGAAACATAGAAATGAGGTGCGATATCGCGTTTTAAGTAGCATTAGAACACAATTGCTACGATACCTAGACATCTGCAGACGCTATTTCCTAGCAAGGAAGTTTCCCATTTACATTCATTTGAAGTGTAGACGATGATTACATGACACTTCGCAAATCATATTATATCTTACCATGAAACATAGAAATGAGATGCGATATCGCGTTCTAAGAAGCATTAGAAATCTATTGCTACGATAGGTAGACATCTGCAAACGCTATTTCCTTGCAAGGAAGTGTCGCATTTACATTCATTTGAAGTGTAGACGAGGTATACATGACACTTCGCAAATCATATTATATCTTACCATGAAACATAGAAATGAGATGCGATGTCGCGTTTTAAGAAGCATTAGAAATCTATTGCTACGATACGTAGACATCTGCAAACGCTATTTCCTAGCCAGGAAGTGTCGCATTCACATTCATTTGAAGTGTAGACGAGGAATACATGACACTTCGCAAATCATATTATATCTTACCATGAAACATAGAAATGAGATGCGACATGGCGATTTAAGAAGCATTATAAATCTATTGGTTCGATACGTAGACATCTGCAAACGCTATTTCCTAGCGAGGAAGCATCGCATTCACATTCATTTGAAGTGTAGACGAGGAATACATAACACTTCGCAAATCATGTTATATCTTACCATGAAACATAGAAATGAGATGCGATATCGAGTTTTAAGAATCATATGAACTCTATTGCTACGATACATAGACATCTGCAAACGCTATTTCCTTGCAAGGAAGTGTCGCATTTACCTTCATTTGAATCGTAGACGAGGAATGCATAACAATTCGCAATGAATATTATACCTTACCATGACACATCGAAATGAGATGCGATATCGCGTTTTAAGAATCATAATATCTCTATTGCTACGATACGTAGACATCTGCGAACGCTATTACCTTGCAAGGAAGTGTCGCACTTACATTCATTTGAATCGTAGACGAGGTATACATGACACTTCGCAATGAATATTATATCTTATCATGAAACATAGGAATGAGATGCGATATGACGATTTAAGAAGCATTAGAAATCTATTGCTTCGATACGTAGACATCTGCAAGCGCTACTTCCTGGCAAGGATGTGTCGCATTTACATTCTTTTGAAGCGAATACGAGGTATACATGACACTTCGCAATGAATATTAAATCTTATCATGATACATAGAAATGAGATGCGATATCGCGTTTTAAGAAGCACTAGAACTCTATAGCTTCAATACAGATATATCTGGGAACGTAATTTCCTAGAGAAGAAGTGTCGCATTTACATTCATTTGAATTGTAGACGATGAATACATAACAATTCGCAACGAATATTATATCTCATCATGGAACATTGTAATGAGGTGCGATATCGCTTTCTAAGAAGCATTGGAACACTATTGCTTCCATATGTAGAGTATCTGCAAACGCTATTTCCTAGCAAGGAAGTGTCGGATTTACATTCTTTTGAGGTGAATACGAGGTATACATAACACTGCACAATGAATATTATATCTTATCATGAAACATAGAAATGAGATGCCATATGGCGATTTATGAAGCATTAGATGTCTATTGCTATGATACGTAGACATCTGGAAACGCTAATTCCTAGGAAGGAAGTGCTGCATTTACATTCATTTTAAGTGTATGTGAGGTATACATGACAGTTCGCAATGAATATTATATCTTATCATGGAACATAGAAATGCGATTCGATATGATGATTTAAGAAGCATTAGACTTCTATTGCTTCGACACGTAGACATCTGCAAACTCTACTTCCTAGCATGGAAGTGTCGCATTTTCATTCTTTTGAAAGGAATACGAGGAATACATGACACTTCACAATGAATATTATATCTTATCATGGAACATAGACATGGGATTCGATATGATGATTTAAGAAGCATTAGAATTCTATTGCTTCGACACGTAGACATCTGCAAACGCTACTTCCTAGCATGGAAGTGTCGCATTTTCATTCTTTTGAAAGGAATACGAGGAATACATGACACTTCACAATGAATATTATATCTTATCATGAAACATAGAAATGAGATGCGATATGGCGGTTTATGAAGCATTAACTGTCTATTGCTTCGATACATAGACATCTGCAAACGCTATTTCATAGCAAGGAAGCGTCGCATTTACATTCATTTTAAGTGTATGCGAGGTATACATAACACTCCACAATGAAAATTATATCTTATCATGAAACATAGAAATGAGATGTAATATGGCGATTTAAGAAGCATTAGAACTCAATTGCTTCGATACGTAGTCATCTGCAAACGCTATCTCCTAGCAGGGAAGTGTCGCATTTACATTCTTTTGAAGTGAATACGAGGTATACATAACACTCCACAATGTATATTATATCTTACCATGAAACATAGAAATGAGATGCAATATGGCGATTTAAGAAGCATTAGAAATCTATTGCTTCGATATGTAGACATCTGCAAACGCTATTTCCATGCAAGGAAGTGTCGCATTTACATTCTTTTGAAGTGAATACGAGGTATACATAACACTCCACAATGAAAATTATATCTTATCATGAAACATAGGAATGAGATGTAATATGGGGATTTATGATGCATTAGAACTCTATTGCTTCGATACGTAGACATCTGCAAACGCTATTTCCTAGCAAGGAAGTGTCGCATGTACATTCAGTTGAAGTGTATGCGAGGTATACATAACACTCCACAATGAAAATTATATCTTATCATGAAACATAGCAATGAGATGTAATATGGCGATTTAAGAATCAGTAGAAATCTATTGCTTCGATACGTAGACATCTGCAAACGCTATCCCTAACAAGGAAGTGTCGCATTTTCATTCTTTTGAAAGGAATACGAGGAATACATGACACTTCGCATTGAATATTATATCTTATCATGAAACATATAAATGAGATGCGATATGACGTATTAAGAAGCATTAGAATTCTATTGCTTCGATACGTAGACATCTGCAAACGCTACTTCCTAGCAAGGAAGTGTCGCGTTTACATTCTTTTGAAGTGAATACGAGGTATACATAACAGTGCACAATGAATATTATATCGTACCATGAAATATAGAAATGAGATGCGATATCGCGATTTAAGAAGCATTAGAACACTATTGCTTCGATACGTAGACATCTGCAAACGCTATTTCCTGGCAAGGATGTGTCGCGTTTACATTCTTTTTGAAGTGAATACGAGGGATACATAATACTCCAAAATCAATATCATATCTTGTCATGAAACATAGAAATGGGATGCGATATGACGATTTAAGATGCATTTGAAATCTATTGCTTCGATACTTAGACATCTGCAAACGCAACTTCCTAGCAAGGAAGAGTCGCATTTACATTCATTTGAAGCGAATACGAGGTATACATGACACTTCGCAATGAATATTAAATCTTACCATGATCCATAGAAATGAGATGCGATATCGCGTTTTAAGAAGCACTAGAACTCTATAGCTTCAATACAGATATATCTGGGAACGTAATTTCCTAGAGAAGAAGTGTCGCATTTACATTCATTTGAATTGTAGACGATGAATACATAACAATTCGCAACGAATATTATATCTCATCATGGAACATTGCAATGAGGTGCGATATCGCTTTCTAAGAAGCATTGGAACACTATTGCTTCGATATGTAGAGTATCTGCAAACGCTATTTCCTAGCAAGGAAGTGTCGGATTTACATTCCTTTGAGGTGAATACGAGGTATACATAACACTGCACAATGAGTATTATATCTTATCATGAAACATAGAAATGAGATGCCATATGGCGATTTATGAAGCATTAGATGTCTATTGCTATGATACGTAGACATCTGGAAACGCTAATTCCTAGGAAGGAAGTGCTGCATTTACATTCATTTTAAGTGTATGTGAGGTATACATGACAGTTCGCAATGAATATTATATCTTATCATGGAACATAGAAATGCGATTCGATATGATGATTTAAGAAGCATTAGACTTCTATTGCTTCGACACGTAGATATCTGCAAACTCTACTTCCTAGCATGGAAGTGTCGCATTTTCATTCTTTTGAAAGGAATACGAGGAATACATGACACTTCACAATGAATATTATATCTTATCATGAAACATAGATATGAGATGCGATATGGCGGTTTATGAAGCATTAGCTGTCTATTGCTTCGATACATAGACATCTGCAAACGCTATTTCATAGCAAGGAAGCGTCGCATTTACATTCATTTTAAGTGTATGCGAGGTATACGTAACACTGCACAATGAATATTATATCTTATTATAAAACATAGAAATGAGATGCGATATGGCGATATAAGAAGCATTAGAAATCTATTGGTTCGATACGTAGATATCTGCAAACACTATTTCCTAGCAAGGAAGAGTCGCATTTACATTCTTTTGAAGTGAATACGAGGTATACATAACACTTCGCAATGAATATTATATCTTATCATGAAACATAGAAATGAGGTGCGATATGGCGATTTATGAAGCATTAGATGTCTATTGCTTCGATACGTAGACATCTGCGAACGCTATCCCTAAGAAGGAAGTGTCGCATTTACATTCTTTTGAAAGGAATACGAGCCATACATGACACTTCGCAATGAATATTATATCTTATCATGAAACATAGAAATGACATGCGATATGACGTATTAGGATGCACTAGAATTCTATTGCTTCGATACGTAGACATCTGCAAACACTACTTCCTAGCAAGGAAGTGTCGCATTTACATTCTTTTGAAAGGAATACAAGGTATACATAACACTGCACAATGAATATTATATCTTATCATGAAACATAGAAATGAGATGCAATTTGGCGATTTAAGAAGCATTAGAAATCTCTTGCTTCGATATGTAGACATCTGCAAACGCTACTTCCAAGCAAGGAAGTGTCGCATTTACATTCTTTTGAAGTGAATACGAGGTATACATAACACTCCACAATGAAAATTATATCTTATCATGAGACATAGAAATGAGATGCGATAGCGCGTTTTAAGAAACATTAGAACTCTATTGATTCGATACGTAGACATCTGGAAACACAATTTCCTAGCAAGGAAGTGTCGCATTTACATTCTTTTGGAGTGAATACGAGGTATACATAAGATACCACAATGAATATTATACCTTATCACGAAACATAGAAATGAGATGCGATATCGCGTTTTAAGGAGCATTAGCACACTATTGCTACGATACAGAGATATCTGCAAACGTAATTTCCTAGAAATTAAGTGTGGCATTTACATTCGTTTGAAGAGTAGACGAGGAGTACATAACACTTCGCCATGAATATTATATCTCATCATGTGAAATAGAAATGATATGCGATATCGCTTTCTAAGAAGCATTAGAACTCTATAGCTTCGATGCAGAGATATCTGGGAACGTAGTTTTCTAGAAAGTAAGTGTCGCATTTACATTCATTAGAAGAGTAGACGTGGAATACACAACACTTCTGAATGAATATTATATCTTATCATGAAACATAGAAATGAGATGCGATATGACGATTTAAGAAGAATTAGAACTCTATTGCTTCCATACTTAGTCATCTGCAATCGCTATTTCCCTGCAAGGAAGTGTCGCATTTACATTCTTTTGAAGTGAATACGAGGTATACAAAACACTGCACAATGAATATTATATCTTATCATGAAACGTAGAATAGAGATGCGATATCGCGATTTAAGAAGCATTAGAACGCTATTGCTTTGACACGTAGACATCTGCAAACGCTACTTCCTAGCTAGGAAGTGTCGCATTTACATTCTTTTGAAAGGAGCACGAGGAATACATGACACTTCGCAATGAATATTATATATTATAAGGAAACATAGATATGAGAAGCGATATCGCGTTTTGGGAAGCATTAGAACTCCAATGCCACGATACGTAGACATCTGCAAACGCTATTTCCTAGCAAGGAAGTGTTGCATTTACATTCATTTGAAGTATAGACGAGATGTACATAACACTGCACAATGAATATTATATCTTATCATGAAACATACAAATGAGATGCGATATCGCGATTTAAGAAGCTTTAGAACTCTATTGCTTCGATACGTAGACATCTGCAATCGCTATTTCCCTGCAAGGAAGTGTCGCATTTACATTCATTTGAAGTGTATGCGTGGTATACATGACACTTCGCAATGAATATTATATCTTATAATGAGACATAGAAATGTAAAGCTATATCGCGTTTTGAGAAGCATTAGAACTCTATTGCTACGATACGTAGATATCTGCAAACGCTATTTCCTGGCAAGGAAGTGGCGCATTTACGTTCTTTTGAAGTGAATACGAGAGATACATAACACTGCACAATGAATATTATATGTAATCATGAAACGCAGAAATGGGATGCGACCTCGCGTATTGTGAAGCATTAGAACACTATTGCTACGATACGTAAATATCTGTAAACGATATTTCCTAGCAAGCAAGTGACGCATTTACATTCTTTTGAAATGAATACGATGTGAGCATGACACTTCGCAATGAATATTATATCTTATCATGAAACATAGAAGTGAGATGCGATATGACGATTTAAGAAGAATTGGAACTCTATTGCTTCGATACGTAGATATCTGCAAACGCTATTTCCTAGCAAGGAAGTGTCGCATTTACATTCTTTTGAAAGGAATACGAGGTATACATGACAGTTCGCAATGAATATTACATCTTATCATGAAACATGGAAATGAGTTGCGATATGGCGATTTATGAAGCATTAGAGTTCTATTGTTTCGATACGTAGACATCTACAAACGCTATTTCCTAGCAAGGAAATGTCGCATTTACATTCATTTGAAGTATAGACGAGATATACATAACACTGCACAGTGAATATTATATCTTATCATGAAACATAGAAATGAGATGCCATATGGCGATTTAAGAAGCATTAGAACACTATTGCTTCGATACGTAGACATCTGCAAACGCTACTTCCTAGCTACGAAGTGTAGCATTTAGATACTTTTGAACGGAATACGAGGTATACATGACACTTCGCAATGAATATTATATCTTATCATGAAACATAGAAATGAGAGGCGATATCGCGATTTAAGAAACATCAGAATTCAATTGCTTCGATACGTAGACATCTGCAAGCGCTATTTCCTAGCAAGGAAGTGTCGCATTTACATTCTTTTGAAGTGAATTCGAGGTATACATGACACTTCGCAATGAAAATTATATCTTATCATGAAACGTGGAAATGAGGTGCGATATCTCGTTTGAAGAAGCATTAGAAATCTATTGCTTCGATACGTAGATATCTGCTAACGCTACTTCCTAGCAAAGTGTCGCATTTCGTGACGTCAGGCGTACCGCCTGCCACCCTCAGACGCCGCCAACCAACCTCGACGGCCACAGATCAGCATCCGCATCTCCTCCAGCATCCGGATCCCCTACAAGCTGGCAACCCGCATACTCGCCGCCACGGAACGGGGATGCGACGCCACACATACGCGAGGGAGGATTCCACTCCACGCTACGAGGATGAGGAGAGCTACAACGCCTGGAGCATCGAAAGGTAAGTTGCACGTCTTTGTACCCGGTAAATCGAGTCTTGTCCGCCGACGAACCCAGCTCTGCGCAATTCGCGTCTATTTCGGGAACGGCTACGAAAAGTGTCCACGTGACGAGCGCTTTCGCGACTTCAGGACGTGACACTTCAAAAAAATGTAAATGCGACACTTCCTTGCTAGGAAATAGCGTTTGCAGATGTCTCCGTAACGAAGCAATACTGTTCTAGTACTTCTTAAAACGAGATATCGTATATGGTTCCTATGTTTCATGATAAGATATAATATGCATTGGGAAATGGCATGTATACCTCGCATACACTTCAAATGAATGTAAATGCGACACTTCCTTGCTAGGAAATAGCGTTGGCAGATGTCTACGTATCGAAGCAGTAGTCTTCTAGTGCTTCTTAGATCGCGATATCGCATCTCGTTTCTATGTTTTATGATAACATAATATCCATTACGAAGTGTCATGTATTGCTCGTATTCACTTCAAAAGAATGTAAATGCGACGTTTCCATCCTAGGAAATAGCGTTTGCAGATGTCTATGTATCGTAGCAATAGAGTCCTAATGCTTCTTAAAACGTGTTGTCGCATTTCATTTCTATGTTTCGTGCTAAGATATAATATTCATAGCGAAGTGTCATGTATACCTCGTATTCACTTCAAAAGAATGTAAATTCGACACTTCCTTCCTAGGAAATAGCGTTTGCTGATGTCTACGTATCGTAGCAATAGAGATCTAATGCATCTTAAAACGAGATGTCGCATTCCATTTCTATGTTTCGTGATAAGAAATAGTATTCATTGCGAAATGTCACGTATACCTCGTATTCACTTCAAAAGAAAGTAAATGGACTCTTCCATGCTAGGAAATAGCGTTTGCAGATGTCTACGTATCGTAGCAACAGTGTTCTAATACCGCTTAAAACGCGATATCGCATCTCACTTCTATGTTTCATGATAAGATATAATATGCATTGCGGAGTGTCAGGTATACCCCGTATTCACTTCAAAAGAATGTAAATGGACACTTCCTTGATGGGAAATAGCGTCTGCAGATATCTACGTATCGTAGCAATAGAGTACTTGTGCATCTTAAAGCGCGATATCGCGTCCCATTTCAATGTTTCATGATAAGATATAATATTCTTTGCGAAGTTTTATGTATACCTCGTCTACACTCCAAAAGGATTTAAATGCCACACTTCCTTGCTAGGTAATAGCGTTTCCAGTTGTTTACTTATCGGAGCAATGGAGTTCTATTGCTTCATTCAATACGATGTCGCAAGTCATTTCAATGATTCATGGTAAATTGCAATGTTCTATGCAATATGTTACATTTGTCTGCATCTAGACCTTAGAAGGATGTGAATCCTATACTTACTTGCAACAGAATATCGTTTCCAGAATTCTACGTGTCCAAGCAAGACATTTCTAATACTTCATGCAGCGCGATGTCGCATCTCATTTCAACGTTTCAATGCAAAGAATCTGTAATCATATATCCATAACATTATGCTTAACTGTTAGAGGTCTTCAATAGAATGTGAACTATATAATTCCATGCAACGGCATGGCGCTCCGTAGTGTCTGTCTGTTAAAGCAATCGAGCTAGAATTCTCCATGCAATGCGCTGGCTCATCCCATTTCATCGTTTTAAAGTAAGAATGCTGTAATCTCTTATGCATAGCTCTATGCTTATCTGCTTTAAAATTTCATAAGAATGTAAATTCTACAGCTCCATGCAACAGGATTGCCCTTCGTAGTGTCTACATGTCAAGACAATAGAGTACTAATGCATTATACAATGCCATGACTCATCTCATTTCAACGTTTCGAATTAAGTAAGCTGTAATCTTCTATGATAAGCATTATAATTATCTGCTTCTACTCTACAATAGAATGTGAATTCTATAGATCCAAGCAACAGGAGGGCAGGCCCTCCACCATCCTACTGCCTGCCCTGATGCGGGCAAACGATACCCAGGGCCACTCAAACCGCGACCAACATCTATCTTATACTCTAACCGATTCATCGTTATGCGTTTTCTATTAAGCTTGCCGGGATCAGTGATATTGATTCGCTCAATCTAAATTATTATTTTCTTTTTAAGTTTCTCGATTTTTTTAGTTTCTCTCACGATATCGTCTATTTCGTTGTACCTTACCCTTACAGTATGGTATATAATCTGTTGTTTGATATTTCTAGGATTTCCTCTTAATAAATGCAATGCTTCCACATATTTTCTTTCTCTTTCTCTTTAGTTACATTGTTGTTATTTTATGCATTTCACCCTCCACATTCCCTCTCTACACCATCTCGGAACAGGCTTTATACGATTACTGCAGGATGACGCCCCGGTCTCGTTACACCGAGATCGAGTGTTCTCTCTTGCATCCGTTGATATATATATATATATATATGTTATATATGGGAGAATATTTCCTCTTATCCTTTGTATTTTTCCAATGAAATTACATAGACAGAGGTACGAGCTAGTTCTGCACGTCTATTTGAAACAACATTAAATCACCTTGTTAAACAATAATATATTAAATGTGACTTGGACTTTTAAATTTGAATTTATAAACATCTAACAAGTAAATATGTTTTTCTTACTATTCATATCATTATACATACAGTGATTTATTGTGTGCTGTGATTTGATATATTAACTGCTTGATTATATTTTGCAATGAACTTTGCGTACCAAACATTGTTTTTACTCCTGATGGGAGTGGATAGTTCTTCGTTTTATATTCTTATATCGCATTCATTATAGAAGTATATGATATCCTTCTTATGCAGTCATGTATAATTATGTACTGTGACGGTTTTTCCCGTTTCAATACTCAAGAAAAGGGTATATAGAACCAATAATAACGGGGTATCCAGAAGATTAATCCGGGGTTATATCGGGGTACAGAATATCCGCGTGATTCGGCAACGCGAAGTACAGAACAATAAATTTCCTATCCAGCGAGTATTTCGAAACTGCGAGGCTGGGACTTTTTGGGCGCCAGCTACTCAAAAAGTAGCAAAAACTAGTAAACCACGCAACCCGGGGAAACCCGGTTCAAGATAACCCTCGAAATTTCGAAGTACTCTTTCGCTCGACTGCTTCTAGCCGAGTGCGCAAATTAGGGTCGCGGGATACTGAACTCACGGCTTCTTTCTAGATTACCTCCCGCGTGGGATCGCGATATCACAATTGCGGCAGGGAACAAATGGGACGCTTTAGCGTATAAGGACTCACGTTCTCGTTTCCAACAAGTATGGATTTCGTTCAGTCCGTCTACCTCTCTCCCTCTCTCTCTCTCTCCCTCTCCTCCGAATCGCTCCGTATAATCGCTTGCTCGGTTGCTCGCTAAGTAATCGCTAAGTCGTTGAGAAGAATAAGAGGCTGTCTTCGTGCTGGCTAGCTCATTATATAGGTTTGCTGGGGGTCTTCGGATCCCCTTAGATCCTCCTTAGGGCTCCTTGGTGGGGTAGGGCCATACGCTTCGGTATTGTTCGGGGCATCGATCGGTGGATTTCGGCGATCTTCCCTGATCGCCCCCTCTGGTGTGTCTAGAGGGAGTCCTCTGGATTATTTGAACTGCGGCGCGTGTCGCGCGCCGCGCTTTCCACGGCTCATCTGCAATTCCGCTGCGCATCTTGAGTTTTCCTCTCCATGGGCTCAGGGGAGGGGTGGAGGTCCTTCTCACACCCGAGAAACATCCTGTTCGTCTCCATGGACTATAGCAGCGGTCTTATCGTTGCAGGGCTCTGGATCGTATCCTTCGGGCTTCAGGGTCTCTTCTTGCTCACTTCCCGACTCCTCCACCGTCGAGCCCGTCACGCTACCTCGACGCACAGCTCTTCCGCGAACCTGCGGTCTTCTTCCATCAGCTCGCCAGTCTAATCCTTAGAACGGTGAGAGAGAAAAGAACGGGGGGGGGGGAGGTTCTACCATCCTGTATTCCACGCTCCTCGCAAATACAGCTATCGCGATGGTCCGTGTCGCGCTTCTCGCATGGGTGGTGATCTGCGAGCTAGTCTAACCGAAGCAGGGAGGGGGGTCGCGAGCGAGCCTTGTGACGTCATCACGTCACAGTGCACACAAATTCGCAATTAAGTAGCTATGTGTTCAAATTCAATTCCGAATAATACACTAAAAAGCATACCAGATAACAAACGGCAAGATGGTAGCGACACCATGCCGACACTATATTGCCACTTCCGAGGAGTAGTAGTTGATTCGTAGTCATCTGTGACCGGATTCGTTAACTAAAATGCCAGAACGTGTTACCAGCACGTTCTAGACAAGCGAATCGCGCAGTACCAGCACCACAATGACACGCGTATCATCGCTCCATTCATGAATCTCCTCAGCAATTACGCAGGATCACATTTGGCAATGGGGAACCTGTGCTTTCATACAAATTAGAACCGTTAGATGTCAGTAGATGTTCAGCATATGAGTATTGATAGACATTTTGATGGTCGTTTTCCTATATTTATAGTTATTGAGCGAGTCGTATATATTTCTTTCAATCCATCATAGACTAAAAATATTACTTATAAAAAAAATATTACTTATAAAATAAAAATTCATGCTGTTGCGTCCCTAACTTCGCCTTGTGTAATTTTTGAAACAACATGCTGTTATCATATTTAATGTATCCCTCAATTACATGAATTTGTAACAATAAATTGAAGAAAATATATATAAAATAAGTGTATATATTTTTATGACAAAGTAATTATCGACTTTATGGAAAAATCGCCCTATCGAGCTAGTTTATAGAAAATAATAAAATCGAGTTCTTATATCGTTGTTTTGTGCCCGTGTATCTAATTTGGAATCAAAATAAATAAATTGCGCAGTTTAGTCATTATTCATATTTGCTTATAATTTTTATGGAAACAGCTTCCCCATTAGTAAATGTCAGCCTACGCCACAACCACGCGTGTAGCTATGGTGAGCTGATAGTGTCATTGTCACGGCCGTGTAGCCCGTGTGCTATATCTCGGTGCTTTAATAGTGCCGTGATACGAATGCCGCCCCAGTACTAACAGTATGCCATTTCGAAAGCTGAGTAGGAGCACTTTGTTAGCACAGTTCTGTCACGGAATTCGTTCCATCCGTTGTCATTGGCGTGCCAATCGCTGGCTGTTTGGGATATTGTAGTGCATGAGGCAGACTTGTTCCTTATCATCGTCAAGGAGATGGATTTTCACTCCCCCCTTTTTGAATTTTTTAAATTATTGTTTGGAATTTTTACCGCTTCTGTATCTCTATGACCGCATTGTGGATTCAACTTATGTACGATCTTTTTGGTCTTCATCTTTTCTTACATGTAATATTATATATGTGATGCACGTTTGTTATGTAATGCTCCGATTTGTAAGCCTCAGATACTTTTATTCTTTGCTAAAGCCACTTATTCGATTAATATATATTAATTAGACATAGATATAAACAATTAGAAAAATGTTATTAAAACGCTATTAAATATGTTGTTGCAATTATATATTTAAGGTCTGAAGGTGTAGATGCAATTAATATCCGATATTTTACGTGATCGAATCGACGTATCGAGTGAGGCTATGAAATATAAAAATCTTTTACTATTCTTCGACCCCTTCACATGTTAAATGAATGATTAGTTCTGCAAGACAAGAAGCCTGAATTAGTGAGATATCTAGGAACATAAGTAATTTGTAAGTAACACATCTTTTCTCTTCGAAATATTTGCCTTTGCATAGAATAGAACGTATAGATATAATTGCCTGTTTTGTACCCATTTCGGTCCAATTCTATTATAGCCTTTGAGCAGAAGTAATATTGATTACACTTGATTTTTGCAATAGTTCTTTGATTAACAGATTTTATTAACCTAGAATCATCATTTGACGTATGTATCAATCTACTTTGTAGCTCCATCAGTTTCTTTTTCTGCTCGCTACTTTCCATTTTCAGTTCCGTATACTTATCCTTTATCATCATCATATATGTTGCGTAAAATTACAATAACTTTTTGTCCTCAAATTTTGCGGATATTTCAATTAAATTTCCTTTGATTACATAAACGGAAATTAAAAAACAGTGGCACGTACCATTTCTTGGAAACGTTGTATCGTAATTTGCATCTGACTGTTTTGAAAGGCACGCACTTTACTTAACGTTTGCAATGATTCGGTTAGCGAAGTAAAGAAATATTCTACTTTCGAAATTGTTGGCTCTTGTAATTCTAAGGTAAATATATTCATCTGTCGACATCGTGAACATTGTTTTTTGGCAAAATTACAGAAAAACAAATATATTATAAGTAAAATAATAAACATCATAATATTAAATTTAACTCTGTTCATCGTTGCCTTGTTGGACACATCCATAACAATATACAGGGTGGGGCAGTAATAATTAGCACCTCAGATATCCACGAAGCTATAAGTTTCATAGAAGTTTTTGCTAATATAAAATTGCATAGTACAAAGGGCCCATCCGTTGATGAAAATAGTTTTTTTGTAAGTGGAGTTATGTTGGACATATGAAGGTTATCTTCATTTTTTAAAATGAATTGGTATGTCCATTCTTCCGTAATACGATAGAGCATTTTAAAGCAAGTTTAACGATCTGTAACATGAAGGCATTGAAGGTTACAAAAAGTAAAGAAAGGCGATAATACTCACGGTTTTGATAGTAATTGAAACATACGTATTGGAAACAGTGGTGGAAGGCGTAATACTTACCGTTTACTTCACTGTGAATAAACACTTTTCGAAGGGCATTTCAATAGTTTGCAGCATAAGTTAAACATGATAAGATTAGTATTGAAAAATCGGTTCGAATACGTTTGGTTAGGCTGTTCTTTGTGTCGTTCATTTTATAAGTACTGAGCTGCGGATTCCTGAGGACAGCTCACAAAATTGTTGAACTATGGAAGATTATCATTGTGAATTTGAATCAAAAGGTAATGAAATTCCATTAGATTGTAAACAGATCTCAATGTTTCATTTTAGATAGTAAGATTAAATACTCTTTACAAAACTACAAGAATGGATACATACCTTTCTGTTATTATTACTTCATAAAGAATTATATTTGCAATTATATAGTTCATTACGATAAAAAATATTTCTCAGAAAATTCTAAATATTAAATAAAAGAATCAAGTAAAACATTTTTAATAATTACGAATATGAAAAATACTTGAACATTCCAATAGAAAGATGTCTAAACAGGAGCTAGAAAAGTCAAACATTCAATTTCAATTCCAGAATTCATCTATAAGAGGTAAAATGTTTCGAAAGCTTTAATTACAGTCTTTAATGCAAGCAGTTGGGCAGTATTTCAATTTTTAAGAAAATTGATGAAAGTCAACCATTTTGAAGTGGTCAGAATCTTTGTCGTTTGAGCAATAAGTGAATAACAAATAACTGCATAAATTCCAAGCTTAAAAACTTATGGATTAAATCCTAAGCAGACTCGTTTATGAGCGAGATACTAAATAATAATCCACACTAAGTAATCATTTTAAAACTTAAACGATTACATCTCGCGAACTATCAAAGATATCAGAAGCGTGAAAAGTATGTGGTTTATCAAAAACTCTTCTAAAAGAACGGACGAAGCCAATAGAAATCTTTGTTGAAGTAAGCAAGTTCTAAAGTTCTAAGCAACGCGATGGCCCTTATCTGCCTATGTTTCATAGCAAGTAAGTTCTGAATTTCTATGAAATCCGATGGAATTTCTAACTACTAACGTTTCAAAGTAAGTTCTCAAATTCTCAGTTCTACGTTTAAAACTATGTGTGTTCTATATATCTATGTAAAGTGATGGTTCCTATTAGTTGTGACGGAAACCTATATATAGTAAGCCAGGGAAGCTCGAAGGGGTTAATTATCTAAATGCTTTAAGGTGTAAAACGTATTTTAATCTAAAGCGATCTATCGTTCCAAGGTATCCGCTCACGTACAACTTTTCTTGGGCGCCAGCTGCTCAGAAAGTAGCAAAGGGGTAGACTACACGACCCCGGGAACCCTGGGGCGGAACAACCCTTGAAACATCGAAATGCTCCACCTCTCGTCTACGCCTAGCCAAGTACACACACTCAGGTCGCGAGATACTGAAGTGACGGCATGTTTATTTATGGTCTCGACGTGGGTTTAACTAACAAGGGCTACAGGAAACTACGCAACACGTCGCGAATTACCGGGTATCATAACTCGCTTCACGATATAAGATACAATATACAATATGCGACACAAGAAATGGGACGCTTTGGCGAATAAGCTCTCACGTTCTCTTCGTCAGGTTCCTTGAATTCGCTGGTGGTCCTCGGGTCTCCTGCATCCTCCTCGGGGCTCCTTGGTGGAGTGGGCTGTAGGCTTCGGTATCGTTCGGGTCCATCGATCAGTGGATTTCGGCGATTTCCTCTTCTCGCCCGCTTGGGCATCCCTAAGGGGATCCTCCTGATCATCTAAATTGCATAGCGCCTCGCGCGCCGTGCTCCCATGGCCCGCCTGCAGGGCCGCTGGACTTTTGACTTCTCTTTAGGGGGTTAAGGATGGTTGAGGACCTTCTCACATCCCAGAGCATTATAAAGCACAAAAGCAGATAAACATAATGCGATGCATAGAGCTTTACAACCTTCTAACTTACTTTGAACTCTTTACATGAAATGTGATATTGCGGTGCATGAAGCATGACAAATTAATTGCTTCGGCACCAGGACATCTAGAAACGCTATCCCCGGGCAAGAAAGTGTAGGGTTCACACTCAATTCATGTGCAGAAGCAGATAAACATAACGCGATGCTATGAATATTACATCTTATCATGAAATATAGAAGTAAGATGCGCAGCCGCGTTTTACGAAGCATTATAACTCTATTGCTTCTAAACCTTCAGATATAGAAACGATATTCCGTAGCAAGGAAGTGATGCATTTACATTCATTTGAAGTGTAGAGGAGATATAAAAAACGCGTTGCATTGAAATTACATCTTATCATGTGGCTTAGAAGTGACATCCGATATCGCGTTTAATAAAGAGTTAGAAATCTATAACTTCGATGCGTAGACATCTAGAAACGCAATTTCCTAGCAAGGAAGTGTGGTATTTACATTCTTTTGAAGTGTAGTCGAGGTATACATAACACTCCGCAATGAATATTATATAATAACATGAAACATAGAAATGATATGCGATATCGCGTTATAAGAAGCATTAGAAGTCTATTGCTTCGATAAGTAGACATCTGGAATCGCATTTCCTAGCAAGGAAGTGTGGAATTTATGTTCTTTTGAGGTGTAGACCACGTATACATAACACTTCGCAATGAATACTATATCTTATCATGAAACATAGAAATGAAATGCGATATCACGTTTTAAGAAGCATTAGAACTATACTGCTTCGATACGTAGACATCTGCAAACGCTATTTCCTAGCAAGGAAGTGTTACATTTACATTCTTTCGAAGTGAGTACGGGGTATACATAACAATCCACAATGAATACTATATCTTACCATTAAACATAGAAAAGGAATGCGATATCCCTTTATGAGAAACATTAGTACTCTATTGCTTCGATACGTAGACATCTGCAAACGCTATTTCCTAGCAAGGAATTGTCGCACTTACATTCTTTTGAAGTGAATACGAGGTATACATGACACTTCGCAATGAATATTATATCTTATCATGAAACATAGATATTAGGAGCGATCTCGCGATTTAAGAAGCATTAGAACTCCAAAGCTACGATACGTAGACATCTGCAAACGACATTTCCTAGCAAGGAAGTGTCGCATTAACATTCTTTTGAAGTGATTACGAGGTATACATGACACTTCGTAATGAATATTACATCGTATCATGAAACATAAAAATTAGGAGGGATATCGCGATTTAAGAAGCATTAGAATTCAATTGCTTCGATACGCATACATCTGCAAACGCTACTACCTAGCAAGGAAGTGTAGCATTTACATTCTTTCGAAGTGAATACGGGGTGTACATAACAATCCACTATGAATATTATATCTTATTATGAAAGATAGAAATGAGATGCGATATCGCGTTTTAAGAAGCATTAGAACATTATTGCTACGATACGGAGACATCTGCAAACGCTATTTCCCAGCAAGGAAGTGCCGCATTTACATTCATTTTAAGTGTATACGATATATACATGACAATCCGCAATGAATATTATACCTTATCGTGAAACATAGAAATGAGAAGCGATATCGCGTTATAAGAAGCATTAGAACTCTATTGCTTAGATACGTAGACATCATCTAGCGCTATTTCCTAGCAAGAAAGCATCGCATTTACAACTATTTGACGTGTAGACGAGGAATACATAACACTTCTCTATGAATATTATATCTTATCATGAAACATGGAAATGAGATGCGATATCTCCTTTTAACAAGCTTTAGAAATCTATTGCTTCGAGACGTAGACATCTGCAAACGCTATATCCTAGCAAGGAAGTGTTGCATTTACATTCATTTGAAGTGTATGAGAGGTATACATGACACTTCGCATTGAATATTATATCTTATCTTGAAACATAGAAGTGAGATGCGTTGTCGCGTTTTAAGATGCATTGAATGTCTATTGCTACGATACGTAGACATCTGCAAACGCTATTTCCTAGCAAGGAAGTGTCGCTTTTACATTCCTTTGATGTGAATACGACGTATACATAACACTACGCAATGAATATTATATACTATCATGAAACATTGAAATGAGATGCGATATCGCGATTTCAGAAGCATTAGAAATCTATTGCTTCGATACGTAGACATCTGCAAAGCAAGGATGTGTCGCATTTTCATTCTTTTGAAGTGAATACGAGGTATACATGACACTTCACAATGAATATTATATCTTACCATGAAACATAGAAATGAGATGCGATATCTCGTTGTAAGAGGCATTAGAACCTTATGGTTTTGGTACGTAGACATCTGGAAACGCTATTTCCTAGCAAAGAAATGTCGCATTTACATTCCTTTGAAGTGAATACGAAATATACATAACACTCCACAAAGAACATTCTATCTCATCATGAAACATAGAAATGAGATGCGATATCTCGTTTTAAGAAGCACTAGAACTCCATTGCTTCGAAACGTAGATATCTGCAAACTCTATATCGTAGCAAGAAAGCGTCGCATTTACATTCATCTGAAGTGTACGCGAGGTATACACAGCACTGCACAATGAATATTATAACTTATGATGAAACATATAAATGAGATGCGATATCGCGTTTTGAGAAGCATTAAAACTCTATTGCTTCGATACATAGACATCTGCAAACGCTATTTCCTAGCAAGGAAGTGTCGCATTTACATTCAATTGAAGTGTATGCGAGGTATACATAATACCCACAATGAATATTATATCTTATCATGAAACATAGAAATGAAATGTAATATGGCGATTTAAGAAACATTAGAACTCTATTGCTTCGATACGTAGACTTCTGCAAACGCTATTTCCTAGCAAGGAAGTGTCGCATGTACATTCAATTGAAGTGTATGCGAGGTATACATGGCACTTCGCAATGAATATTATATATTATCATGAAACATAGAAATCAGATTCGATATCGCGTTTTGAGAAGCATTAGAACTCTTATGCTACGATACGTAGACATCTGCAAGCGCTATTTCCTGGCAAGGAAGTGTCGCGTTTACATTATTTTGAAGCGAATACGAGGTATACATAACACTCCACAATGAATATTATATATTATCATGATACATGGTAATGAGCGGCGATATCGGGTTTTGAGAAGCATTAGAACTCTAATGCTACCATACGTAGACATCTGCAAACGCTAATTCCTTGCAAGGAGGTGTCGCGTTTACATTATTTTGAAAGGAATACGAGGTATACATGACACTTCGCAATGAATATTATATCTTATCATGAAACATAGAAATGAGATGCGATATCTCGTTGTAAGAGGCATTAGAACCATATGGTTTTGGTACGTAGACATCTGGAAACGCTATTTCCTAGCAAGGAAGTGTCGCGTTTACATTCTTTTGAAGTGAATACGAAATATACATAACACTCCACAATGAACATTCTATCTCATCATGAAACATAGAAATGAGATGCGATATCTCGTTTTAAGAAGCACTAGAACTCCATTGCTTCGAAACGTAGATATCTGCAAACTCTATGTCGTAGCAAGAAAGCGTCGCATTTACATTCATCTGAAGTGTACGCGAGGTATACACAGCACTGCACAATGAATATTATAACTTATGATGAAACATATAAATGAGATGCGATATCGCGTTTTGAGAAGCATTAAAACTCTATTGCTTCGATACATAGACATCTGCAAACGCTATTTCCTAGCAAGGAAGTGTCGCATTTACATTCAATTGAAGTGTATGCGAGGTATACTTAACACTCCACAATGAATATTATATCTTATCATGAAACATAGAAATGAAATGTAATATGGCGATTTAAGAAACATTAGAACTCTATTGCTTCGATACGTAGACTTCTACAAACGCTATTTCCTAGCAAGGAAGTGTCGCATGTACATTCAATTGTAGTGTATGCGAGGTATACATGGCACTTCGCAATGAATATTATATATTATCATGAAACATAGAAATCAGATTCGATATCGCGTTTTGAGAAGCATTAGAACTCTTATGCTACGATACGTAGACATCTGCAAGCGCTATTTCCTGGCAAGGAAGTGTCGCGTTTACATTATTTTGAAGCGAATACGAGGTATACATAACACTCCACAATGAATATTATATATTATCATGATACATGGTAATGAGCGGCGATATCGGGTTTTGAGAAGCATTAGAACTCTAATGCTACCATACGTAGACATCTGCAAACGCTAATTCCTTGCAAGGAGGTGTCGCGTTTACATTATTTTGAAAGGAATACGAGGTATACATGACACTTCGCAATGAATATTATATCTTATCATGAAACATAGAAATGAGATGCGATATCTCGTTTTAAGAAGCATTTGAACTCTACTGCTTCGATAGGTAGACATCTGCAAACGCTATTTCCTTGCAAGGAAGTGTCGCATTTACATTCGTTTGAAGTGTAGACGAGGAATACATGATACTTCGCAAATCATATTATATCTTACCATGAAACATAGAAATGAGATGGAATATCGCGTTTTCAGAATCATAAGAACTCTATTGCTACGATACGTAGACATCTGCAAACGCTATTTCCTTGCAAGGAAGTGTCGCATTTAGATTCATTTGAATCGTAGACGAGGAATGCATAACACTTCGCAATGAATATTATATCTTTCCATGAAACATAGAAATGAGATGCGATATCGCGTTTAAGAAGCATTAGAACTCTATTGCAACGATACCTAGACATCTGCAGACGCTATTTCCTAGCAAGGAAGTGTCGCATTTACATTCATTTGAAGTGTAGACGAGGAATACATGATACTTCGCAAATCATATTATATCTTACCATGAAACAAAGAAATGAGATGGAATATCGCGTTTTAAGAATCATAAGAACTCTATTGCTACGATACGTAGACATCTGCAAACGCTATTTCCTAACGAGGAAGTGTCCCATTCACATTCATTTGAAGTGTAGACGAGGAATACATAACACTTCGCAAATCATATTATATCTTACCGTGAAACATAGAAATGAGATGGAATATCGCGTTTTAAGAATCATAAGAACTCTATTGCTACGATACGTAGACATCTGCAAACGCTATTTCCTTGCAAGGAAGTGTCGCATTTACATTCATTTGAAGTGTAGACGAGGAATACATAACACTTCACAAATCATATTACATCTTACCATGAAACATAGAAATGAGGTGCGATATCGCGTTTTAAGAAGCATTAGAAAGCTATTGCTACGATACGTAGACATCTGCAAACGCTATTTCCTTGCAAGGAAGTGACGCATTTACTTTCATTTGAATCGTAGACGAGGAATACATAACACTTCGCAATGAATATTATATCTTATCATGAAACATAGATATGAGATGCAATATCTCGTTTTAAGATGCATTTGAACTCTATTGCTTTGATACGTAGACATCTGCAAACTCTATTTCCTTGCAAGGAAGTGTCGCATTTACATTCATTTGAAGTGTAGATGAGAAATGCATAACACTTCGCAAATCATGTTATATCTTACCATGAAACATAGAAATGAAATGCGATATCGCGTTTTAAGAAGCATTAGAACTCTATTGCTTCGATACGTAGACATCTGCAAACGCTATTTCCTTGCAAGGAAGTGTCGCATTTACATAAATTTGAAGTGTAGACGAGGAATACATAACACTTCGCAAATCATATTACATCTTACCATGAAACGTAGAAATGAGTTGCGATATCGCGTTTTAAGAAGCATTAGAACTCTATTGCTACGATACCTAGACATCTGCAGACGCTATTTCCTAACAAGGAAGTGTCGCATTTACATTCATTTGAAGTGTAGAAGAGGAATACATGACACTTCGCAAATCATATTATATCTTAACATGAAACATAAAAATGGGATGCGATATCGCGTTTTAAGAAGCATTAGAACACTATAGCTGCGATAGGTAGACATTTGCAAACGCTATTTCCTTGCAAGGAAGTGTCGCATTTACATTCACTTGAAGTGTAGAGGAGGAATACATAACACTTCGCAAATCATATTACATCTTACCATGAAACATAGAAATGAGATGCGATATCGCGTTTTATGAATCATATGAACTTATTGCTATGATACGTAGACATCTGCAATCGCTATTTCCTTGCAAGGAAGTGTAGCATTTACTTTCATTTGAATCGTAGACGAGGAATGCATAACACTTCGCAATGAATATTATATCTTATCTTGAAACATAGGTATGAGATGCAATATCTCGTTTTAAGAAGCATTTGAACTCTATTGCTTCGACACGTAGACGTCTGCAAACGCTATTTCCTTGCAAGGAAGTGTCGCATTTACATTCATTTGAAGTGTAGACGAGGAATGCATAGCACTTCGCAAATCATATTACATCTTACCATGAAACATAGAAATGAGATGCGATTTCGCGTTTTAAGAAGCATTAGAACTCTATTGCTACGATACCTAGACATCTGCAGACGCTATTTCCTAGCAAGGAAGTGTCGCATTCACATTCATTTGAAGTGTAGACGAGGAATACATAACTCTTCGCAAATCATATTACATCTTACCATGAAACATAGAAATGAGATGCGATATCGCGTTTTATGAAGCATTAGAACTCTATTGCTTCGATACGTACACATCTGCAAACGCTATTTCCTTGCAAGGAAGTGTAGCATTTACATTCATTTGAATCGTAGACGAGGAATGCATAACACTTCGCAATGAATATTATATCTTATCATGAAACATAGATATGAGTTGCAATATCTCGTTTTAAGAAGCATTTGAACTCTATTGCTTCGATACGTAGACATCTGCGAACGATATTTCCTTGCAAGGAAGTGTCACGTTTACATTCATTTGAAGTGTAGACGAGAAATACATAACACTTCGCAAATCATATTACATCTTACCATGAAACGTAGAAATGAGATGCGGTATCGCGTTTTAAGAAGCATTAGAACTCTATTGCTACGATACCTAGACATCTGCAGACGCTATTTCCTAACAAGGAAGTGTCGCATTTACATTCATTTGAAGTGTAGGCGAGGAATACATGACACTTCGCAAATCATATTATATCTTACCATGAAACATAGAAATGAGATGCGATATCGCGTTTTAAGAAGCATCAGAAATCTATTGCTACGATACCTAGACAACTGCAGACGCTATTTCCTAACAAGGAAGTGTCGCATTTACATTCATTTGAAGTGTAGACGAGGGATACATGACACTTCGCAAATCATATTATATCTTACCATGAAACATAGAAATGAGATGCGATATCGCGTATTAAGTATCATATGAACTCTATTGCTACGATACGTAGACATCTGCAAACGCTATTTCCTTGCAAGGAAGTGTCGCATTTACTTTCATTTGAATCGTAGACGAGGAATGCATAACACTTCGCAATGAATATTATATCTTATCATGAAACATAGATATGAGATGCAATATCTCGTTTTAAGCAGCATTTGAACTCTATTTCTTCTATACGTAGACATCTGCGAACGATATTTCCTTGCAAGGAAGTGTCACGTTTACATTCATTTGAAGTGTAGACGAGAAATACATAACACTTCGCAAATCATATTACATCTTACCATGAAACGTAGAAATGAGATGCGATATCGCGTTTTAAGAAGCATTAGAACTCTATTGCTACGATACCTAGACATCTGCAGACGCTATTTCCTAACAAGGAAGTGTCGCATTTACATTCATTTGAAGTGTAGGCGAGGAATACATGACACTTCGCAAATCATATTATATCTTACCATGAAACATAAAAATGAGATGCGATATCGCGTTCTAAGAAGCATCAGAAATCCATTGCTACGATACGTAGACATCTGCAAACGCTATTTCCTAGCGAGGAAGTGTCGCATTCACATTCATTTGAAGTGTAGACGAGGAATACATAACACTTCGCAAATCATATTATACCTTACCATGAAACATAGAAATGAGATGCGATATCGCGTTTTAAGAATCATAAGAACTCTATTGCTACGATACGTACACATCTGCAAAACGCTATTTCCTTGCAAGGAAGTGTCGCATTTACATTCATTTGAAGTGTGGACGAGGAATACATGACACTTCGCAAATCATATTATATCTTACCATGAAACATATTAATGAGATGCGATATCGCGTTTTAAGAAGCATTTGAACTCTATTGCTTCGATACGTACACATCTGCAAACGCTATTTCCTTGCAAGGAAGTGTAGCATTTACATTCATTTGAATCGTAGACGAGGAATGCATAACACTTCGCAATGAATATTATATCTTATCATGAAACATAGATATGAGTTGCAATATCTCGTTTTAAGAAGCATTTGAACTCTATTGCTTCGATACGTAGACATCTGCGAACGATATTTCCTTGCAAGGAAGTGTCACGTTTACATTCATTTGAAGTGTAGACGAGAAATACATAACACTTCGCAAATCATATTACATCTTACCATGAAACGTAGAAATGAGATGCGATATCGCGTTTTAAGAAGCATTAGAACTCTATTGCTACGATACCTAGACATCTGCAGACGCTATTTCCTAACAAGGAAGTGTCGCATTTACATTCATTTGAAGTGTAGGCGAGGAATACATGACACTTCGCAAATCATATTATATCTTACCATGAAACATAGAAATGAGATGCGATATCGCGTTCTAAGAAGCATCAGAAATCCATTGCTACGATACGTAGACATCTGCAAACGCTATTTCCTAGCGAGGAAGTGTCGCATTCACATTCATTTGAAGTGTAGACGAGGAATACATAACACTTCGCAAATCATATTACATCTTACCATGAAACGTAGAAATGAGATGCGATATCGCGTTTTAAGAAGCATTAGAACTCTATTGCTACGATACCTAGACATCTGCAGACGCTATTTCCTAACAAGGAAGTGTCGCATTTACATTCATTTGAAGTGTAGGCGAGGAATACATGACACTTCGCAAATCATATTATATCTTACCATGAAACATAGAAATGAGATGCGATATCGCGTTTTAAGAAGCATTAGAAATCTATTGCTACGATACCTAGACAACTGCAGACGCTATTTCCTAACAAGGAAGTGTCGCATTTACATTCATTTGAAGTGTAGACGAGGGATACATGACACTTCGCAAATCATATTATATCTTACCATGAAACATAGAAATGAGATGCGATATCGCGTATTAAGTATCATATGAACTCTATTGCTACGATACGTAGACATCTGCAAACGCTATTTCCTTGCAAGGAAGTGTCGCATTTACTTTCATTTGAATCGTAGACGAGGAATGCATAACACTTCGCAATGAATATTATATCTTATCATGAAACATAGATATGAGATGCAATATCTCGTTTTAAGCAGCATTTGAACTCTATTTCTTCTATACGTAGACATCTGCGAACGATATTTCCTTGCAAGGAAGTGTCACGTTTACATTCATTTGAAGTGTAGACGAGAAATACATAACACTTCGCAAATCATATTACATCTTACCATGAAACGTAGAAATGAGATGCGATATCGCGTTTTAAGAAGCATTAGAACTCTATTGCTACGATACCTAGACATCTGCAGACGCTATTTCCTAACAAGGAAGTGTCGCATTTACATTCATTTGAAGTGTAGGCGAGGAATACATGACACTTCGCAAATCATATTATATCTTACCATGAAACATAGAAATGAGATGCGATATCGCGTTCTAAGAAGCATCAGAAATCCATTGCTACGATACGTAGACATCTGCAAACGCTATTTCCTAGCGAGGAAGTGTCGCATTCACATTCATTTGAAGTGTAGACGAGGAATACATAACACTTCGCAAATCATATTATACCTTACCATGAAACATAGAAATGAGATGCGATATCGCGTTTTAAGAATCATAAGAACTCTATTGCTACGATACGTACACATCTGCAAAACGCTATTTCCTTGCAAGGAAGTGTCGCATTTACATTCATTTGAAGTGTGGACGAGGAATACATGACACTTCGCAAATCATATTATATCTTACCATGAAACATATTAATGAGATGCGATATCGCGTTTTAAGAAGCATTTGAACTCTATTGCTTCGATACGTACACATCTGCAAACGCTATTTCCTTGCAAGGAAGTGTAGCATTTACATTCATTTGAATCGTAGACGAGGAATGCATAACACTTCGCAATGAATATTATATCTTATCATGAAACATAGATATGAGTTGCAATATCTCGTTTTAAGAAGCATTTGAACTCTATTGCTTCGATACGTAGACATCTGCGAACGATATTTCCTTGCAAGGAAGTGTCACGTTTACATTCATTTGAAGTGTAGACGAGAAATACATAACACTTCGCAAATCATATTACATCTTACCATGAAACGTAGAAATGAGATGCGATATCGCGTTTTAAGAAGCATTAGAACTCTATTGCTACGATACCTAGACATCTGCAGACGCTATTTCCTAACAAGGAAGTGTCGCATTTACATTCATTTGAAGTGTAGGCGAGGAATACATGACACTTCGCAAATCATATTATATCTTACCATGAAACATAGAAATGAGATGCGATATCGCGTTTTAAGAAGCATTAGAAATCTATTGCTACGATACCTAGACAACTGCAGACGCTATTTCCTAACAAGGAAGTGTCGCATTTACATTCATTTGAAGTGTAGACGAGGGATACATGACACTTCGCAAATCATATTATATCTTACCATGAAACATAGAAATGAGATGCGATATCGCGTATTAAGTATCATATGAACTCTATTGCTACGATACGTAGATATCTGCAAACGCTATTTCCTTGCAAGGAAGTGTCGCATTTACTTTCATTTGAATCGTAGACGAGGAATGCATAACACTTCGCAATGAATATTATATCTTATCATGAAACATAGATATGAGATGCAATATCTCGTTTTAAGCAGCATTTGAACTCTATTTCTTCTATACGTAGACATCTGCGAACGATATTTCCTTGCAAGGAAGTGTCACGTTTGCATTCATTTGAAGTGTAGACGAGAAATACATAACACTTCGCAAATCATATTACATCTTACCATGAAACGTAGAAATGAGATGCGATATCGCGTTTTAAGAAGCATTAGAACTCTATTGCTACGATACCTAGACATCTGCAGACGCTATTTCCTAACAAGGAAGTGTCGCATTTACATTCATTTGAAGTGTAGGCGAGGAATACATGACACTTCGCAAATCATATTATACCTTACCATGAAACATAGAAATGAGATGCGATATCGCGTTTTAAGAATCATAAGAACTCTATTGCTACGATACGTACACATCTGCAAAACGCTATTTCCTTGCAAGGAAGTGTCGCATTTACATTCATTTGAAGTGTGGACGAGGAATACATGACACTTCGCAAATCATATTATATCTTACCATGAAACATATTAATGAGATGCGATATCGCGTTTTAAGAAGCATTTGAACTCTATTGCTTCGATACGTACACATCTGCAAACGCTATTTCCTTGCAAGGAAGTGTAGCATTTACATTCATTTGAATCGTAGACGAGGAATGCATAACACTTCGCAATGAATATTATATCTTATCATGAAACATAGATATGAGTTGCAATATCTCGTTTTAAGAAGCATTTGAACTCTATTGCTTCGATACGTAGACATCTGCGAACGATATTTCCTTGCAAGGAAGTGTCACGTTTACATTCATTTGAAGTGTAGACGAGAAATACATAACACTTCGCAAATCATATTACATCTTACCATGAAACGTAGAAATGAGATGCGATATCGCGTTTTAAGAAGCATTAGAACTCTATTGCTACGATACCTAGACATCTGCAGACGCTATTTCCTAACAAGGAAGTGTCGCATTTACATTCATTTGAAGTGTAGGCGAGGAATACATGACACTTCGCAAATCATATTATATCTTACCATGAAACATAGAAATGAGATGCGATATCGCGTTTTAAGGAGCATTAGAAATCTATTGCTACGATACCTAGACAACTGCAGACGCTATTTCCTAACAAGGAAGTGTCGCATTTACATTCATTTGAAGTGTAGACGAGGGATACATGACACTTCGCAAATCATATTATATCTTACCATGAAACATAGAAATGAGATGCGATATCGCGTATTAAGTATCATATGAACTCTATTGCTACGATACGTAGACATCTGCAAACGCTATTTCCTTGCAAGGAAGTGTCGCATTTACTTTCATTTGAATCGGAGACGAGGAATGCATAACACTTCGCAATGAATATTATATCTTATCATGAAACATAGATATGAGATGCAATATCTCGTTTTAAGCAGCATTTGAACTCTATTTCTTCTATACGTAGACATCTGCGAACGATATTTCCTTGCAAGGAAGTGTCACGTTTACATTCATTTGAAGTGTAGACGAGAAATACATAACACTTCGCAAATCATATTACATCTTACCATGAAACGTAGAAATGAGATGCGATATCGCGTTTTAAGAAGCATTAGAACTCTATTGCTACGATACCTAGACATCTGCAGACGCTATTTCCTAACAAGGAAGTGTCGCATTTACATTCATTTGAAGTGTAGGCGAGGAATACATGACACTTCGCAAATCATATTATATCTTACCATGAAACATAGAAATGAGATGCGATATCGCGTTCTAAGAAGCATCAGAAATCCATTGCTACGATACGTAGACATCTGCAAACGCTATTTCCTAGCGAGGAAGTGTCGCATTCACATTCATTTGAAGTGTAGACGAGGAATACATAACACTTCGCAAATCATATTATACCTTACCATGAAACATAGAAATGAGATGCGATATCGCGTTTTAAGAATCATAAGAACTCTATTGCTACGATACGTACACATCTGCAAAACGCTATTTCCTTGCAAGGAAGTGTCGCATTTACATTCATTTGAAGTGTGGACGAGGAATACATGACACTTCGCAAATCATATTATATCTTACCATGAAACATATTAATGAGATGCGATATCGCGTTTTAAGAAGCATTTGAACTCTATTGCTTCGATACGTACACATCTGCAAACGCTATTTCCTTGCAAGGAAGTGTAGCATTTACATTCATTTGAATCGTAGACGAGGAATGCATAACACTTCGCAATGAATATTATATCTTATCATGAAACATAGATATGAGTTGCAATATCTCGTTTTAAGAAGCATTTGAACTCTATTGCTTCGATACGTAGACATCTGCGAACGATATTTCCTTGCAAGGAAGTGTCACGTTTACATTCATTTGAAGTGTAGACGAGAAATACATAACACTTCGCAAATCATATTACATCTTACCATGAAACGTAGAAATGAGATGCGATATCGCGTTTTAAGAAGCATTAGAACTCTATTGCTACGATACCTAGACATCTGCAGACGCTATTTCCTAACAAGGAAGTGTCGCATTTACATTCATTTGAAGTGTAGGCGAGGAATACATGACACTTCGCAAATCATATTATATCTTACCATGAAACATAGAAATGAGATGCGATATCGCGTTTTAAGAAGCATTAGAAATCTATTGCTACGATACCTAGACAACTGCAGACGCTATTTCCTAACAAGGAAGTGTCGCATTTACATTCATTTGAAGTGTAGACGAGGGATACATGACACTTCGCAAATCATATTATATCTTACCATGAAACATAGAAATGAGATGCGATATCGCGTATTAAGTATCATATGAACTCTATTGCTACGATACGTAGATATCTGCAAACGCTATTTCCTTGCAAGGAAGTGTCGCATTTACTTTCATTTGAATCGTAGACGAGGAATGCATAACACTTCGCAATGAATATTATATCTTATCATGAAACATAGATATGAGATGCAATATCTCGTTTTAAGCAGCATTTGAACTCTATTTCTTCTATACGTAGACATCTGCGAACGATATTTCCTTGCAAGGAAGTGTCACGTTTGCATTCATTTGAAGTGTAGACGAGAAATACATAACACTTCGCAAATCATATTACATCTTACCATGAAACGTAGAAATGAGATGCGATATCGCGTTTTAAGAAGCATTAGAACTCTATTGCTACGATACCTAGACATCTGCAGACGCTATTTCCTAACAAGGAAGTGTCGCATTTACATTCATTTGAAGTGTAGGCGAGGAATACATGACACTTCGCAAATCATATTATACCTTACCATGAAACATAGAAATGAGATGCGATATCGCGTTTTAAGAATCATAAGAACTCTATTGCTACGATACGTACACATCTGCAAAACGCTATTTCCTTGCAAGGAAGTGTCGCATTTACATTCATTTGAAGTGTGGACGAGGAATACATGACACTTCGCAAATCATATTATATCTTACCATGAAACATATTAATGAGATGCGATATCGCGTTTTAAGAAGCATTTGAACTCTATTGCTTCGATACGTACACATCTGCAAACGCTATTTCCTTGCAAGGAAGTGTAGCATTTACATTCATTTGAATCGTAGACGAGGAATGCATAACACTTCGCAATGAATATTATATCTTATCATGAAACATAGATATGAGTTGCAATATCTCGTTTTAAGAAGCATTTGAACTCTATTGCTTCGATACGTAGACATCTGCGAACGATATTTCCTTGCAAGGAAGTGTCACGTTTACATTCATTTGAAGTGTAGACGAGAAATACATAACACTTCGCAAATCATATTACATCTTACCATGAAACGTAGAAATGAGATGCGATATCGCGTTTTAAGAAGCATTAGAACTCTATTGCTACGATACCTAGACATCTGCAGACGCTATTTCCTAACAAGGAAGTGTCGCATTTACATTCATTTGAAGTGTAGGCGAGGAATACATGACACTTCGCAAATCATATTATATCTTACCATGAAACATAGAAATGAGATGCGATATCGCGTTTTAAGGAGCATTAGAAATCTATTGCTACGATACCTAGACAACTGCAGACGCTATTTCCTAACAAGGAAGTGTCGCATTTACATTCATTTGAAGTGTAGACGAGGGATACATGACACTTCGCAAATCATATTATATCTTACCATGAAACATAGAAATGAGATGCGATATCGCGTATTAAGTATCATATGAACTCTATTGCTACGATACGTAGACATCTGCAAACGCTATTTCCTTGCAAGGAAGTGTCGCATTTACTTTCATTTGAATCGTAGACGAGGAATGCATAACACTTCGCAATGAATATTATATCTTATCATGAAACATAGATATGAGATGCAATATCTCGTTTTAAGCAGCATTTGAACTCTATTTCTTCTATACGTAGACATCTGCGAACGATATTTCCTTGCAAGGAAGTGTCACGTTTACATTCATTTGAAGTGTAGACGAGAAATACATAACACTTCGCAAATCATATTACATCTTACCATGAAACGTAGAAATGAGATGCGATATCGCGTTTTAAGAAGCATTAGAACTCTATTGCTACGATACCTAGACATCTGCAGACGCTATTTCCTAACAAGGAAGTGTCGCATTTACATTCATTTGAAGTGTGGACGAGGAATACATGACACTTCGCAAATCATATTATATCTTACCATGAAACATATTAATGAGATGCGATATCGCGTTTTAAGAAGCATTTGAACTCTATTGCTTCGATACGTACACATCTGCAAACGCTATTTCCTTGCAAGGAAGTGTAGCATTTACATTCATTTGAATCTTAGACGAGGAATGCATAACAATTCGCAATGAATATTATATCTTATCATGAAACATAGATATGAGTTGCAATATCTCGTTTTAAGAAGCATTTGAACTCTATTGCTTCGATACGTAGACATCTGCGAACGATATTTCCTTGCAAGGAAGTGTCACGTTTACATTCATTTGAAGTGTAGACGAGAAATACATAACACTTCGCAAATCATATTACATCTTACCATGAAACGTAGAAATGAGATGCGATATCGCGTTTTAAGAAGCATTAGAACTCTATTGCTACGATACCTAGACATCTGCAGACGCTATTTCCTAACAAGGAAGTGTCGCATTTACATTCATTTGAAGTGTAGGCGAGGAATACATGACACTTCGCAAATCATATTATATCTTACCATGAAACATAGAAATGAGATGCGATATCGCGTTCTAAGAAGCATCAGAAATCCATTGCTACGATACGTAGACATCTGCAAACGCTATTTCCTAGCGAGGAAGTGTCGCATTCACATTCATTTGAAGTGTAGACGAGGAATACATAACACTTCGCAAATCATATTATACCTTACCATGAAACATAGAAATGAGATGCGATATCGCGTTTTAAGAATCATAAGAACTCTATTGCTACGATACGTACACATCTGCAAAACGCTATTTCCTTGCAAGGAAGTGTCGCATTTACATTCATTTGAAGTGTGGACGAGGAATACATGACACTTCGCAAATCATATTATATCTTACCATGAAACATATTAATGAGATGCGATATCGCGTTTTAAGAAGCATTTGAACTCTATTGCTTCGATACGTACACATCTGCAAACGCTATTTCCTTGCAAGGAAGTGTAGCATTTACATTCATTTGAATCGTAGACGAGGAATGCATAACACTTCGCAATGAATATTATATCTTATCATGAAACATAGATATGAGTTGCAATATCTCGTTTTAAGAAGCATTTGAACTCTATTGCTTCGATACGTAGACATCTGCGAACGATATTTCCTTGCAAGGAAGTGTCACGTTTACATTCATTTGAAGTGTAGACGAGAAATACATAACACTTCGCAAATCATATTACATCTTACCATGAAACGTAGAAATGAGATGCGATATCGCGTTTTAAGAAGCATTAGAACTCTATTGTTACGATACCTAGACATCTGCAGACGCTATTTCCTAACAAGGAAGTGTCGCATTTACATTCATTTGAAGTGTAGGCGAGGAATACATGACACTTCGCAAATCATATTATATCTTACCATGAAACATAGAAATGAGATGCGATATCGCGTTTTAAGAAGCATTAGAACTCTATTGCTACGATACCTAGACAACTGCAGACGCTATTTCCTAACAAGGAAGTGTCACATTTACATTCATTTGAAGTGTAGACGAGGGATACATGACACTTCGCAAATCATATTATATCTTACCATGAAACATAGAAATGAGATGCGATATCGCGTTTTAAGTATCATAAGAACTCTATTGCTACGATACGTACACATCTGCAAAACGCTATTTCCTTGCAAGGAAGTGTCGCATTTACATTCATTTGAAGTGTGGACGAGGAATACATGACACTTCGCAAATCATATTATATCTTACCATGAAACATATTAATGAGATGCGATATCGCGTTTTAAGAAGCATTTGAACTCTATTGCTTCGATACGTACACATCTGCAAACGCTATTTCCTTGCAAGGAAGTGTAGCATTTACATTCATTTGAATCTTAGACGAGGAATGCATAACAATTCGCAATGAATATTATATCTTATCATGAAACATAGATATGAGTTGCAATATCTCGTTTTAAGAAGCATTTGAAGTCTATTGCTTCGATACGTAGACATCTGCGAACGATATTTCCTTGCAAGGAAGTGTCACGTTTACATTCATTTGAAGTGTAGACGAGAAATACATAACACTTCGCAAAACATATTACATCTTACCATGAAACGTAGAAATGAGATGCGATATCTCGTTTTAAGAAGCATTAGAACTCTATTGCTACGATACCTAGACATCTGCAGACGCTATTTCCTAACAAGGAAATGTCGCATTTACATTCATTTGAAGTGTAGGCGAGGAATACATGACACTTCGCAAATCATATTATATCTTACCATGAAACATAGAAATGAGATGCGATATCGCGTTTTAAGAAGCATTAGAACTCTATTGCTACGATACCTAGACAACTGCAGACGCTATTTCCTAACAAGGAAGTGTCGCATTTACATTCATTTGAAGTGTAGACGAGTGATACATGACACTTCGCAAATCATATTATATCTTACCATGAAACATAGAAATGAGATGCGATATCGCGTTTTAAGTATCATATGAACTATATTGCTACGATACGTAGACATCTGCAAACGCTATTTCCTTGCAAGGAAGTGTCGCATTTACTTTCATTTGAATCGTAGACGAGGAATGCATAACACTTCGCAATGAATATTATATCTTATCATGAAACATAGATATGAGTTGCAATATCTCGTTTTAAGAAGCATTTGAACTTTATTGCTTCGATACGTAGACATCTGCAAACGATATTTCCATGCAAGGAAGTGTCACATTTACATTCATTTGAAGTGTAGACGAGAAATACATAACACTTCGCAAATCATATTACATCTTACCATGTAACGTAGAAATGAAATGCGATATCGCGTTTTAAGTAGCATTAGAACTCTATTGCTACGACACCTAGACATCTGCAGACGCTATTTCTTAACAAGGAAGTGTCGCATTTACATTCATTTGAAGTGTAGACGAGGAATACATAACACTTCGCAAATCATATTATATCTTACCATGAATCATAGAAATGAGATGCGATATCGCGTTTTAAGAAGCATTAGAACACTACTGCTATGATACCTAGACATCTGCAGACGCTATTTCCTAGCAAGGAAGTGTCGCATTTACATTCATTTGAAGTGTAGACGAGGAATACGTGACACTTCGCAAATCATATTATATCTTACCATGAAACATAGAAATGAGATGAGATATCGCGTTTTAAGAAGCATTAGAAATCTATAGCTACGATACGTAGACATCTGCAAACGCTATTTCCTAGCGAGGAAGTGTCGCATTCACATTCATTTGAAGTGTAGACGAGGAATACATAACACTTCGCAAATCATATTATACCTTACCATGAAACATAGAAATGATATGCGATATCGCGTTTTAAGAATCATAAGAACTCTACTGCTACGATACGTACACATCTGCAAACGCTATTTCCTTGCAAGGAAGTGTCGCATTTACATTCATTTGAATCGTAGACGAGGAATGCATAACACTTCGCAATGAATATAATATCTTATCATGAAACATAGGTATGAGATGCAATATCTCGTTTTACGAAGCATTTGAACTCTATTGCTTCGATACGTAGACATCTGCAAGCGCTATTTCCTTGCAAGGAAGTGTCGCATTTACATTCATTTGAAGTGTAGACGAGGAAAACATAACACTTCGCAAATCATATTATGTCTTACCATGAAACATAGAAATGAGATGCGATATCGCGTTCTAAGAAGCATCAGAAATCCATTGCTACGATACGTAGACATCTGCAAACGCTATTTCCCTGCAAGGAAGTGTCGCATTTACATTCATTTGATGTGTAGACGAGGAATACATAACACTTCGCAAATCATATTATATCTTTCCATGAAACATAGAAATGAGATCCGATATCGCGTTTTAAGAATTATAGGAACTCCATTGCTACGATACGTAGACATCTGCAAACGCTATTTCCTTGCAAGGAAGTGTCGCATTTACATTCATTTGAAGTGTAGACGAGGAATACGTGACACTTCGCAAATCATATTATATCTTACCATGAAACATAGAAATGAGATGAGATATCGCGTTTTAAGAAGCATTAGAAATCTATAGCTACGATACGTAGACATCTGCAAACGCTATTTCCTAGCGAGGAAGTGTCGCATTCACATTCATTTGAAGTGTAGACGAGGAATACATAACACTTCGCAAATCATATTATACCTTACCATGAAACATAGAAATGATATGCGATATCGCGTTTTAAGAATCATAAGAACTCTACTGCTACGATACGTACACATCTGCAAACGCTATTTCCTTGCAAGGAAGTGTCGCATTTACATTCATTTGAATCGTAGACGAGGAATGCATAACACTTCGCAATGAATATAATATCTTATCATGAAACATAGGTATGAGATGCAATATCTCGTTTTACGAAGCATTTGAACTCTATTGCTTCGATACGTAGACATCTGCAAGCGCTATTTCCTTGCAAGGAAGTGTCGCATTTACATTCATTTGAAGTGTAGACGAGGAAAACATAACACTTCGCAAATCATATTATGTCTTACCATGAAACATAGAAATGAGATGCGATATCGCGTTCTAAGAAGCATCAGAAATCCATTGCTACGATACGTAGACATCTGCAAACGCTATTTCCCTGCAAGGAAGTGTCGCATTTACATTCATTTGATGTGTAGACGAGGAATACATAACACTTCGCAAATCATATTATATCTTTCCATGAAACATAGAAATGAGATCCGATATCGCGTTTTAAGAATTATAAGAACTCCATTGCTACGATACGTAGACATCTGCAAACGCTATTTCCTTGCAAGGAAGTGTCGCATTTACATTCATTTGAAGTGTAGACGAGGAATACATGACACTTCGCAAATCATATTATATCTTACCATGAAACATAGAAATGAGATGCGATATCGCGTTTTAAGATGCATTAGAACACTATTGCTACGATACCTAGACATCTGCAGACGCTATTTCCTAGCAAGGAAGTGTCGCATTTACATTCATTTGAAGTGTAGACGATGAATACATGACACTTCGCAAATCATATTATATCTTACCATGAAACATAGAAATGAGATGAGATATCGCGTTTTAAGGAGCATTAGAAATCTATTGCTACGATACGTAGACATCTGCAAACGCTAGTTCCTAGCGAGGAAGTGTCGCATTCACATTCATTTGAAGTGTAGACGAGGAATACATAACACTTCGCAAATCATATTATACCTTACCATGAAACATAGAAATGGGATGCGATTGCGCGTTTTAAGAATCATAAGAACTCTATTGCTACGATACGTACACATCTGCAAACGCTATTTCCTTGCAAGGAAGTGTCGCATTTACATTCATTTGAATTGTAGACGAGGAATACATGACACTTCGCAAATCATATTATATCTTACCATGAAACATAGAAATGAGATGCGATATCGCGTTTCAAGAAGCACTAGAACACTACTGCTATGATACCTAGACATCTGCAGACGCTATTTCCTAGCAAGGAAGTGTCGCATTTACTTTCATTTGAAGTGTAGACGAGGAATACATGACACTTCGCAAACATATTATATCTTACCATGAAACATAGAAATGAGATGCGATATCGCGTTTTAAGAAGCATTAGAACACTATTGCTACGATACGTACACATCTGCAAACGCTATTTCCTTGCAAGGAAGTGTCGCATTTACATTCATTTGAAGTGTAGACGAGGAATACATAACACTTCGCAAATTATATAATATCTTACCATGAAACATAGAAATGAGATGCGATATCGCGTTTTAAGAAGCATTAGAAATCTATTGCTACGACACGTAGACATCTGCAAACGCTATTTCCTAGCGAGGAAGTGTCGCATTTACATTCATTTGAAGTGTAGACGAGGAATACATGACACTTCGCAAATCATATTACATCTTACCATGAAACATAGAAATGAGATGCGATATCGCGTTTTAAGAAGCATTAGAACACTACTGCTATGATACCTAGACATCTGCAGACGCTATTTCCTAGCAAGGAAGTGTCGCATTTACATTCATTTGAAGTGCAGGCGAGGAATACATGACACTTCGCAAATCATATTATATCTTACCATGAAAGATAGAAATGAGATGCGATATCGCGTTTTAAGAAGCATTAGAACACTATTGCTACGATACCTAGACATCTGCAGACGCTATTTCCTAGCAAGGAAGTGTCGCATTTACATTCATTTGAAGTGTAGACGATGAATACATGACACTTCGCAAATCATATTATATCTTACCATGAAACATAGAAATGAGATGCGATATCGCGTTTTAAGAAGCATTAGAAATCTATTGCTACGATACGTAGACATCTGCAAACGCTATTTCCTTGGAAGGAAGTGTCGCATTTACCTTCATTTGAATCGTAGACGAGGAATGCATAACAATTCGCAATGAATATTATACCTTACCATGAAACATCGAAATGAGATGCGACATCGCGTTTTAAGAATCATAAGATCTCTATTGCTACGATTCGTAGACATCTGCAAACGCTATTTCCTTGCAAGGAAGTGTCGCATTTACATTCATTTGAATCGTAGACGAGGAATGCATAACACTTCGCAATGAATATAATATCTTATCATGAAACATAGGTATGAGATGCAATATCTCGTTTTACGAAGCATTTGAACTCTATTGCTTCGATACGTAGACATCTGCAAGCGCTATTTCCCTGCAAGGAAGTGTCGCATTTACATTCATTTGATGTGTAGACGAGGAATACATAACACTTCGCAAATCATATTATATCTTTCCATGAAACATAGAAATGAGATCCGATATCGCGTTTTAAGAATTATAAGAACTCCATTGCTACGATACGTAGACATCTGCAAACGCTATTTCCTTGCAAGGAAGTGTCGCATTTACATTCATTTGAAGTGTAGACGAGGAATACATGACACTTCGCAAATCATATTATGTCTTACCATGAAACATAGGAATGAGATGCGATATCGCGTTTTAAGAAGCATTTGAACTCTATTGCTTCGATACGTGGACATCTGCAAACGCTATTTCCTTGCACGGAAGTGTCGCATTTACATTCATTTGAAGTGTAGACGAGGAATACATAACACTTCGCAAATCATATTATATCCTACCATGAAACATAGAAATGAGATGCGATATCGCGTTTAAAGAAGCATTGAACTCTATTGCTTCGATACGTAGTCATCTGCAGACGCTATTTCCTTGCAAGGAAGTGTCGCATTTACATTCATTTGAAGTGTAGACGAGGAATACATGACACTTCGCAAATCATATTATATCTTACCATGACAGATAGAAATGAGATGCGAAATCGCGTTCTAAGAAGCATCAGAAATCCATTGCTACGATACGTAGACATCTGCAAACGCTATTTCCTTGCAAGGAAGTGTTGCATTTACATTCATTTGAATCGTATACGAGGAATGCATAACACTTCGCAATGAATATCATATCTTATCAAGAAACATAGATATGAGATGCAATATCTCGTTTTAAGAAGCATTTGAACACTATTGCTTCGATACGTAGACATCTGCAAACGCTATTTCCTTGCAAGGAAGTGTCGCATTTACATTCATTGGATGTGTAGACGAGGAATTCATAACTCTTCGCAAATCATATTACATCTTACCATGAAACATAGAAATGAGATGCGATATCGCGTTTTATGAAGCATTAGAACTCTATTGCTATGATACCTAGACATCTGCAGACGCTATTTCCTAGCAAGGAAGTGTCGCATTTACAATCATTTGAAGTGTAGAAGAGGAATACATGACACTTCGCAAATCATATAATATCTTACCATGAAACATAGAAATGAAATCCGATATCGCATTTTAAGAAGCATTAGAACTCTATTGCTACGATACCTAGACATCTGCAGACGCTATTTCCTAGCGAGGAAGTGTCGCATTCACATTCATTTGAAGTGTAGACGAGGAATACATAACACTTCGCAAATCATATTATATCTTACCATGAAGCATAGAAATGAGATGCAATATCGCGTTTTAAGAATAATAAGAACTCTATTGCTACGATACGTAGACATCTGCAAACGCTATTTCCTTGCAAGGAAGTGTCGCATTTAGATTCATTTGAATCGTAGACGAGGAATGCATAACACTTCGCAATGAATATTATATCTTTCCATGAAACATAGAAATGAGATGCGATATCGCGTTCTAAGAAGCATTAGAACTCTATTGCAACGATACCTAGACATCAGCAGACGCTATTTCCTAGCAAGGAAGTGTCGCATTTACATTCATTTGAAGTGTAGACGAGGAATACATGATACTTCGCAAATCATATTATGTCCTACCATGAAACAAAGAAATGAGATGGAATATCGCGTTTTAAGAATCATAAGAACTCTATTGCTACGATACGTAGATATCTGCAAACGCTATTTCCTAACGAGGAAGTGTCGCATTCACATTCATTTGAAGTGTAGACGAGGAATGCATAACACTTCGCAAATCATATTATATCTTACCGTGAAACATAGAAATGAGATGGAATATCGCGTCTTAAGAATCATAAGAACTCCATTGCTACGATACGTAGACATCTGCAAACGCTATTTCCTTGCAAGGAAGTGTCGCATTTACTTTCATTTGAATCGTAGACGAGGAATGCATAACACTCCGCAATGAATATTATATCTTATCATGAAACATAGATATGAGATGCAATATCTCGTATTAAGATGCATTTGAACTCTATTGCTTTGATACGTAGACATCTGCAAACTCTATTTCCTTGCAAGGAAGTGTCGCATTTACATTCATTTGAAGTGTAGACGAGGAATACATAACACTTCGCAAATCATATTATATCTTACCATGAAACATAGAAATGAGATGAGATATCGCGTTTTAAGAATCATAAGAACAATATTGCTACGATACCTAGACATCTGCAGACGCTATTTCCTAGCAAGGAAGTGTCGCATTAACATTCATTTGAAGTGTAGACGAGGAATACATGACACTTCGCAAATCATATTATATCTTACCATGAAACATAGAAATGAGATGCGATATCGCGTTTTAAGAATCATAAGAACTCCATTGCTACGATCTATAGACATCTGCAAACGCTGTTTGCTTGCAAGGAAGTGACGCATTTACATTCATTTGAAGTGTAGACGAGGAATACATAACACTTCGCAAATTATATAATATCTTACCATGAAACATAGAAGTGAGATGCGATATCGCGTTTTAAGAAGCATTAGAAATCTATTGCTACGATACGTAGACATCTGCAAACGCTATTTCCTAGCGAGGAAGTGTCGCATTTACATTCATTTGAAGTGTAGACGAGGAATACATGACACTTCGCAAATAATATAATATCTTACCATGAAACATAGAAATGAGATGCGATATCGCGTTTTCAGAAGCATTAGAACTCTATAGCTGCGCTACCTAGACATCTGCAGACGCTATTTCCTAGCAAGGAAGTGTCGCATTTACATTCATTTGAAGTGTAGACGAGGAATACATGACACTTCGCAAATCATATTATATCTTACCATGAAACATAGAAATGAGATGCGATATCGCGTTTTAAGAAGCATTAGAACACTATTGCTACGATACCTAGACATCTGCAGACGCTATCTCCTAGCAAGGAAGTGTCGCATTTACATTCATTTGAAGTGTAGACGAGGAATACAAAACACTTCGCAAATCATATTATATCTTACCATGAAACATAGAAATGAGATGAGATATCGCGTTTTTAGAATCATAAGAACACTATTGCTACGATACCTAGACATCTGCAGACGCTATTTCCTTGCAAGGAAGTGTCGCATTTACATTCATTTGAAGTGTAGACGAGGAATACATAACACTTCGCAAATCATATTACATCTTACCATGAAACGTAGAAATGAGTTGCGATATCGCGTTTTAAGAAGCATTAGAACTCTATTGCTACGATACCTAGACATCTGCAGACGCTATTTCCTAACAAGGAAGTGTCGCATTTACATTCATTTGAAGTGTAGAAGAGGAATACATGACACTTCGCAAATCATATTATATCTTAACATGAAACATAAAAATGAGATGCGATATCGCGTTTTAAGAAGCATTAGAACACTATAGCTGCGATAGGTAGACATTTGCAAACGCTATTTCCTTGCAAGGAAGTGTCGCATTTACATTCACTTGAAGTGTAGAGGAGGAACACATAACACTTCGCAAATCATATTATATCTTACCATGAAACATAGAAATGAGATGCGATATCGCGTTTTAAGAATCATATGAACTCTATTGCTACGATACGTAGACATCTGCAAACGCTATTTCCTTGCAAGGAAGTGTCGCATTTACTTTCATTTGAATCGTAGACGAGGAATGCATAACACTTCGCAATGAATATTATATCTTATCATGAAACATAGATATGAGATGCAATATCTCGTTTTAAGCAGCATTTGAACTCTATTTCTTCTATACGTAGACATCTGCAAACGATATTTCCTTGCAAGGAAGTGTCGCATTTACATTCATTTGAAGTGTAGACGGGGAATACATGACACTTCGCAAATCATATTATATCTTACCATGAAACATAGTAATGAGATGCGATATCGCGTTTTAAGGAGCATTTGAACTCTATTGCTTCGATACGTACACATCTACAAACGCTATTTCCTTGCATGGAAGTGTCGCATTTACATTCATTTGAATCGTAGACGAGGAATGCATAACACTTCGCAATGAATATTATATCTTATCATGAAACATAGATATGAGTTGCAATATCTCGTTTTAAGAAGCATTTGAACTCTATTGCTTCGATACGTAGACATCTGCAAACGATATTTCCATGCAAGGAAGTGTCACATTTACATTCATTTGAAGTGCAGACGAGAAATACATAACACTTCGCAAATCATATTACATCTTACCATGTAACGTAGAAATGAGATGCGATATCGCGTTTTAAGAAGCATTAGAACTCTATTGCTACGATACCTAGACATCTGTAGACGCTATTTCCTAACAATGAAGTGTCGCATTTACATTCATTTGAAGTGTAGACGAGGAATACATAACACTTCGCAAATCATATTATATCTTACCATGAATCATAGAAATGAGATGCGATATCGCGTTTTAAGAAGCATTAGAACACTACTGCTATGATACCTAGACATCTGCAGACGCTATTTCCTAGCAAGGAAGTGTCGCATTTACATTCATTTGAAGTGTAGACGAGGAATACGTGACACTTCGCAAATCATATTACATCTTACCATGAGACATAGAAATGAGATGAGATATCGCGTTTTAAGAAGCATTAGAAATCTATAGCTACGATACGTAGACATCTGCAAACGCTATTTCCTAGCGAGGAAGTGTCGCATTCACATTCATTTGAAGTGTAGACGAGGAATACATAACACTTCGCAAATCATATTATACCTTACCATGAAACATAGAAATGATATGCGATATCGCGTTTTAAGAATCATAAGAACTCTACTGCTACGATACGTACACATCTGCAAACGCTATTTCCTTGCAAGGAAGTGTCGCATTTACATTCATTTGAATCGTAGACGAGGAATGCATAACACTTCGCAATGAATATAATATCTTATCATGAAACATAGGTATGAGATGCAATATCTCGTTTTACGAAGCATTTGAACTCTATTGCTTCGATACGTAGACATCTGCAAGCGCTATTTCCTTGCAAGGAAGTGTCGCATTTACATTCATTTGAAGTGTAGACGAGGAAAACATAACACTTCGCAAATCATATTATGTCTTACCATGAAACATAGAAATGAGATGCGATATGGCGTTCTAAGAAGCATCAGAAATCCATTGCTACGATACGTAGACATCTGCAAACGCTATTTCCCTGCAAGGAAGTGTCGCATTTACATTCATTTGATGTGTAGACGAGGAATAAATAACACTTGGCAAATCATATTATATCTTTCCATGAAACATAGAAATGAGATCCGATATCGCGTTTTAAGAATTATAAGAACTCCATTGCTACGATACGTAGACATCTGCAAACGCTATTTCCTTGCAAGGAAGTGTCGCATTTACATTCATTTGAAGTGTAGACGAGGAATACATGACACTTCGCAAATCATATTATATCTTACCATGAAACATAGAAATGAGATGCGATATCGCGTTTTAAGATGCATTAGAACACTATTGCTACGATACCTAGACATCTGCAGACGCTATTTCCTAGCAAGGAAGTGTCGCATTTACATTCATTTGAAGTGTAGACGATGAATACATGACACTTCGCAAATCATATTATATCTTACCATGAAACATAGAAATGAGATGAGATATCGCGTTTTAAGGAGCATTAGAAATCTATTGCTACGATACGTAGACATCTGCAAACGCTAGTTCCTAACGAGGAAGTGTCGCATTCACATTCATTTGAAGTGTAGACGAGGAATACATAACACTTCGCAAATCATATTATACCTTACCATGAAACATAGAAATGGGATGCGATTGCGCGTTTTAAGAATCATAAGAACTCTATTGCTACGATACGTACACATCTGCAAACGCTATTTCCTTGCAAGGAAGTGTCGCATTTACATTCATTTGAATTGTAGACGAGGAATACATGACACTTCGCAAATCATATTATATCTTACCATGAAACATAGAAATGAGATGCGATATCGCGTTTCAAGAAGCACTAGAACACTACTGCTATGATACCTAGACATCTGCAGACGCTATTTCCTAGCAAGGAAGTGTCGCATTTACATTCATTTGAAGTGTAGACGAGGAATACATGACACTTCGCAAACATATTATATCTTACCATGAAACATAGAAATGAGATGCGATATCGCGTTTTAAGAAGCATTAGAACACTATTGCTACGATACGTACACATCTGCAAACGCTATTTCCTTGCAAGGAAGTGTCGCATTTACATTCATTTGAAGTGTAGACGAGGAATACATAACACTTCGCAATGAATATTATATCTTATCATGAAACATAGATATGAGATGCAATATCTCGTTTTAAGAAGCATTTGAACTCTATTGCTTCGATACGTAGACATCTGCGAACGATATTTCCTTGCAAGGAAGTGTCACGTTTACATTCATTTGAAGTGTAGACGGGAAATACATAACACTTCGCAAATCATATTACATCTTACCATGAAACGTAGAAATGGGATGCGATATCGCGTTTTAAGAAGCATTAGAACTCTATTGCTACGATACCTAGACATCTGCAGACGCTATTTCCTAACAAGGAAGTGTCGCATTTACATTCATTTGAAGTGTAGGCGAGGAATACATGACACTTCGCAAATCATATTATATCTTACCATGAAACATAGAAATGAGATGCGATATCGCGTTTTAAGAAGCATTAGAAATCTATTGCTACGATACGTAGACATCTGCAAACGCTATTTCCTTGGAAGGAAGTGTCGCATTTACCTTCATTTGAATCGTAGACGAGGAATGCATAACAATTCGCAATGAATATTATACCTTACCATGAAACATCGAAATGAGATGCGACATCGCGTTTTAAGAATCATAAGATCTCTATTGCTACGATTCGTAGACATCTGCAAACGCTATTTCCTTGCAAGGAAGTGTCGCATTTACATTCATTTGAATCGTAGACGAGGAATGCATAACACTTCGCAATGAATATAATATCTTATCATGAAACATAGGTATGAGATGCAATATCTCGTTTTACGAAGCATTTGAACTCTATTGCTTCGATACGTAGACATCTGCAAGCGCTATTTCCTTGCAAGGAAGTGTCGCATTTACATTCATTTGAAGTGTAGACGAGGAAAACATAACACTTCGCAAATCATATTATGTCTTACCATGAAACATAGAAATGAGATGCGATATCGCGTTCTAAGAAGCATCAGAAATCCATTGCTACGATACGTAGACATCTGCAAACGCTATTTCCCTGCAAGGAAGTGTCGCATTTACATTCATTTGATGTGTAGACGAGGAATACATAACACTTCGCAAATCATATTATATCTTACCATGAAACATAGAAATGAGATGCGATATCGCGTTTTAAGAAGCATTGAACTCTATTGCTTCGATACGTAGACATCTGCAAACGCTATTTCCTTGCAAGCAAGTGTCGCATTTACATTCGTTTGAAGTGTAGACGAGGAATACATAACACTTCGCAAATCATATTACATCTTACCATGAAACGTAGAAATGAGGTGCAATATCTCGTTTTAAGAAGCATTAGAACTCTATTGCTACGATACCTAGACATCTGCAGACGCTATTTCCTAACAAGGAAGTGTCGCATTTACATTCATTTGAAGTGTAGACGAGGAATACATAACACTTCGCAAATCATATTACATCTTACCATGAAACGTAGAAATGAGATGCGATATCGCGTTTTAAGAAGCATTAGAACTCTATTGCTACGATACCTAGACATCTGCAAACGCTATTTCCTTGGAAGGAAGTGTCGCATTTACATTCATTTGAATCGTAGACGAGGAATGCATAACACTTCGCAATGAATATTATATCTTATCATGAAACATAGATATGAGATGCAATATCTCGTTTTAAGAAGCATTTGAACTCTATTGCTTCGATACGTAGTCATCTGCAGACGCTATTTCCTTGCAAGGAAGTGTCGCATTTACATTCATTTGAAGTGTAGACGAGGAATACATGACACTTCGCAAATCATATTATATCTTACCATGACAGATAGAAATGAGATGCGAAATCGCGTTCTAAGAAGCATCAGAAATCCATTGCTACGATACGTAGACATCTGCAAACGCTATTTCCTTGCAAGGAAGTGTTGCATTTACATTCATTTGAATCGTATACGAGGAATGCATAACACTTCGCAATGAATATCATATCTTATCAAGAAACATAGATATGAGATGCAATATCTCGTTTTAAGAAGCATTTGAACACTATTGCTTCGATACGTAGACATCTGCAAACGCTATTTCCTTGCAAGGAAGTGTCGCATTTACATTCATTGGATGTGTAGACGAGGAATTCATAACACTTCGCAAATCATATTATATCTTATCATGAAACATAGATATGAGATGCAATATCTCGTTTTAAGAAGCATTTGAACTCTATTGTTACGATACCTCGACATCTGCAGACGCTATTTCCTAGCAAGGAAGTGTCGCATTCACATTCATTTGAAGTGTAGACGAGGAATACATAACTCTTCGCAAATCATATTACATCTTACCATGAAACATAGAAATGAGATGCGATGTCGCGTTTTATGAAGCATTAGAACTCTATTGCTATGATACCTAGACATCTGCAGACGCTATTTCCTAGCAAGGAAGTGTCGCATTTACAATCATTTGAAGTGTAGAAGAGGAATACATGACACTTCGCAAATCATATAATATCTTACCATGAAACATAGAAATGAAATCCGATATCGCATTTTAAGAAGCATTAGAACTCTATTGCTACGATACCTAGACATCTGCAGACGCTATTTCCTAGCGAGGAAGTGTCGCATTCACATTCATTTGAAGTGTAGACGAGGAATACATAACACTTCGCAAATCATATTATATCTTACCATGAAGCATAGAAATGAGATGCAATATCGCGTTTTAAGAATAATAAGAACTCTATTGCTACGATACGTAGACATCTGCAAACGCTATTTCCTTGCAAGGAAGTGTCGCATTTAGATTCATTTGAATCGTAGACGAGGAATGCATAACACTTCGCAATGAATATTATATCTTTCCATGAAACATAGAAATGAGATGCGATATCGCGTTCTAAGAAGCATTAGAACTCTATTGCAACGATACCTAGACATCAGCAGACGCTATTTCCTAGCAAGGAAGTGTCGCATTTACATTCATTTGAAGTGTAGACGAGGAATACATGATACTTCGCAAATCATATTATGTCCTACCATGAAACAAAGAAATGAGATGGAATATCGCGTTTTAAGAATCATAAGAACTCTATTGCTACGATACGTAGATATCTGCAAACGCTATTTCCTAACGAGGAAGTGTCGCATTCACATTCATTTGAAGTGTAGACGAGGAATGCATAACACTTCGCAAATCATATTATATCTTACCGTGAAACATAGAAATGAGATGGAATATCGCGTCTTAAGAATCATAAGAACTCCATTGCTACGATACGTAGACATCTGCAAACGCTATTTCCTTGCAAGGAAGTGTCGCATTTACTTTCATTTGAATCGTAGACGAGGAATGCATAACACTCCGCAATGAATATTATATCTTATCATGAAACATAGATATGAGATGCAATATCTCGTATTAAGATGCATTTGAACTCTATTGCTTTGATACGTAGACATCTGCAAACTCTATTTCCTTGCAAGGAAGTGTCGCATTTACATTCATTTGAAGTGTAGATGAGGAATGCATAACACTTCGCAAATCATATTACATCTTACCATGAAACATAGAAATGAGATGCGATATCGCGTTTTATGAAGCATTAGAACTCTATTGTTACGATACCTCGACATCTGCAGACGCTATTTCCTAGCAAGGAAGTGTCGCATTCACATTCATTTGAAGTGTAGACGAGGAATACATAACTCTTCGCAAATCATATTACATCTTACCATGAAACATAGAAATGAGATGCGATATCGCGTTTTATGAAGCATTAGAACTCTATTGCTATGATACCTAGACATCTGCAGACGCTATTTCCTAGCAAGGAAGTGTCGCATTTACAATCATTTGAAGTGTAGAAGAGGAATACATGACACTTCGCAAATCATATTATATCTTACCATGAAAGATAGAAATAAGATGCGATATCGCGTTTTAAGAAGCATTAGAACACTATTGCTACGATACCTAGGCATCTGCAGACGCTATTTCCTAGCAAGGAAGTGTCGCATTTACATTCATTTGAAGTGTAGACGAGGAATACATAACACTTCGCAAATCATATTTTATCTTACCATGAAACATAGAAATGAGATGAGATATCGCGTTTTAAGAATCATAAGAACAATATTGCTACGATACCTAGACATCTGCAGACGCTATTTCCTAGCAAGGAAGTATCGCATTAACATTCATTTGAAGTGTAGACGAGGAATACATGACACTTCGCAAATCATATTATATCTTACCATGAAACATAGAAATGAGATGCGATATCGCGTTTTAAGAATCATAAGAACTCCATTGCTACGATCTGTAGACATCTGCAAACGCTGTTTGCTTGCAAGGAAGTGACGCATTTACATTCATTTGAAGTGTAGACGAGGAATACATAACACTTCGCAAATTATATAATATCTTACCATGAAACATAGAAGTGAGATGCGATATCGCGTTTTAAGAAGCATTAGAAATCTATTGCTACGATACGTAGACATCTGCAAACGCTATTTCCTAGCGAGGAAGTGTCGCATTCACATTCATTTGAAGTGTAGACGAGGAATACATAACACTTCGCAAATCATATTATACCTTACCATGAAACATAGAAATGATATGCGATATCGCGTTTTAAGAATCATAATAACTCTACTGCTACGATACGTACACATCTGCAAACGCTATTTCCTTGCAAGGAAGTGTCGCATTTACATTCATTTGAAGTGTGGACGAGGAATACATAACACTTCGCAAATTATATAACATCTTACCATGAAACATAGAAATGAGATGCGATATCGAATTTTTAAGAAGCATTAGAAATCTATTGCTACGATACGTAGATATCTGCAAACGCTATTTCCTAGCGAGGAAGTGTCGCATTTACATTCATTTGAAGTGTAGACGAGGAATACATAACACTTCGCAAATCATATTATACCTTACCATGAAACATAGAAATGAAATGCGAAATCGCGTTTTAAGAAGCATTAGAACTCTATTGCTACGATACCTAGACATCTGCAGACGCTATTTCCTAGCAAGGAAGTGTCGCATTTACATTCATTTGAAGTGTAAACGAGGAATACATGACACTTCGCAAATCATATTATATCTTACCATGAAACATAGAAATGAGATGCGTTATCGCGTTTTAAGAAGCATTAGAACACTATTGCTACGATACCTAGACATCTGCAGACGCTATTTCCTAGCAAGGAAGTGTCGCATTTACATTCATTTGAAGTGTAGACGAGGAATACATGACACTTCGCAAATCATATTATATCTTACCATGAAACATAGAAATGAGATGAGATATCGCGTTTTAAGGAGCATTAGAAATCTATTGCTACGATACGTAGACATCTGCAACCGCTAGTTCCTAGCGAGGAAGTGTCGCATTCACAATCATTTGAAGTGTAGACGAGGAATACATAACACTTCGCAAATCATATTATACCTTACCATGAAACATAGAAATGAGATGCGATTGCGCGTTTTAAGAAGCATTAGAACACTACTGCTATGATACCTAGACATCTGCAGACGCTATTTCCTAGCAAGGAAGTGTCGCATTTACATGCATTTGAAGTGTAGACGAGGAATACATGACACTTCGCAAATCATATTATATCTTACCATGAAAGATAGAAATGAGATGCGATATCGCGTTTTAAGAAGCATTAGAACACTATTGCTACGATACCTAGACATCTGCAGACGCTATTTCCTAGCAAGGAAGTGTCGCATTTACATTCATTTGAAGTGTAGACGATGAATACATGACACTTCGCAAATCATATTATATCTTACCATGAAACATAGAAATGAGATGCGATATCGCGTTTTAAGAAGCATTAGAAATCTATTGCTACGATGCGTGGACATCTGCAAACTCTATTTCCTTGCAAGGAAGTGTCGCATTTACCTTCATTTGAATCGTAGACGAGGAATGCATAACAATTCGCAATGAATATTATACCTTACCATGAAACATCGAAATGAGATGCGACATCGCGTTTTAAGAATCATAAGATCTCTATTGCTACGATACGTAGATATCTGCAAACGCTATTTCCTTGCAAGGAAGTGTCGCATTTACATTCATTTGAATCGTAGACGAGGAATGCATAACACTTCGCAATGAATATAATATCTTATCATGAAACATAGATATGAGATGAAATATCTCGTTTTAAGAAGCATTTGAACTCTATTGCTTCGATACGTAGACATCTGCAAGCGCTATTTCCTTGCAAGGAAGTGTCGCATTTACATTCATTTGAAGTGTAGACGAGGAAAACATAACACTTCGCAAATCATATTATATCTAACCATGAAACATAGAAATGAGATGCGATATCGCGTTTTAAGAAGCATTAGAACTCTATTGCTACGATAGGTAGTCATCTGCAAACGCTATTTCCTTGCAAGGAAGTGTCGTATTTACATTCATTTGAAGTGTAGACGAGGTATACATGACACTTCGCAAATCATATTATATCTTACCATGAAACATAGAAATGAGATGCGATATCGCGTTTTAAGAAGCATTAGAGCACTACTGCTATGTTACCTAGACATCTGCAGACGCTATTTCCTAGCAAGGAAGTGTCGCATTTACATTCATTTGAAGTGTAGACGAGGAATACATGACACTTCGCAAATCATATTATACCTTACCATGAAAGATAGAAATGAGGTGCGATATCGCGTTTTAAGAAGCATTAGAACACTATTGCTACGATAACCAGACATCTGCAGACGCTATTTCCTAGCAAGGAAGTGTCGCATTCACATTCATTTGAAGTGTAGACGAGGAATACATAACACTTCGCAAATTATATAATATCTTACCATGAAACATAGAAATGAGATGCGATATCGCGTTTTAAGAAGCATTGGAAATCTATTTCTACGATACGTAGACATCTGCAAACGCTATTTCCTGGAGAGGAAGTGTCGCATTTACACTCATTTGAAGTGTAGACGAGGAATACATGACACGTCGCAAATCATATTATATCTTACCATGAAACATAGAAATGAGATGAGATATCGCGTTTTAAGGAGCATTAGAAATCTATTGCTACGATACGTAGATATCTGCAAACGCTAGTTCCTAGCGAGGAAGTGTCGCATTCACATTCATTTGAAGTGTAGACGAGGAATACATAACACTTCGCAAATCATGTTATATCTTACCATGAAACATGGAAATGAGATGCGATATCGCGTTTTAAGAATCATAAGAACTCTATTGCTACGATACGTACACATCTGCAAACGCTATTTCCTTGCAAGGAAGTGTCGCATTAACATTCATTTGAAGTGTAGACGAGGAATACATAACACTTCGCAAATCATGTTATATCTTACAATGAAACATAGAAATGAGATGCGATATCGCGTTTTAAGAAGCATTAGATATCTATTGCTACGATACGTAGACTTCTGCAAACGCTATTTCTTTGGAAGGAAGTGTCGCATTTACATTCATTTGAAGTGTAGACGAGGAATACATAACACTTCGCAAATCATATTACATCTTACCATGAAACATAGAAATGAGATGCGATTTCGCGTTTTAAGAAGCATTAGAACTCTATTGCTAGGATACGTAGACATCTGCAGACGCTATTTCCTAGCAAGGAAGTGTCGCATTTACATTCATTTGAAGTGTAGACGAGGAATACATGACACTTCGCAAATCATATTATATCTTACCATGAAACATAGAAATGAGATGCGATATCGCGTTTTAAGAATCATATGAACTCTATTGCTACGATACGTAGATATCTGCAATCGCTATTACCTTGCAAGGAAGTGTCGCATTTACTTTCATTTGAATCGTAGACGAGGAATGCATAACACTTCGAAATGAATATTACATCTACCATGAAACATAGAAATGAGATGCGATATCGCGCTTTAAGAAGCATTAGAAATCTATTGCTACGATACGTAGACATCTGCATACGCTATTTCCTAGCGAGGAAGTGTCGCATTCACATTAATTTGAAGTGCAGACGAGGAATACGTGACACTTCGCAAATCATATTATATCTTACCATGAAACATAGAAATGGGATGCGATATCGCGTTTTAAGTAGCATTAGATACCTATTGCTACGATAGGTAGACATTTGCAAACGCTATTTCCTAGCGAGGAAGTATCGCATTTACATTCATTTGAAGTGTAGAGGAGGAATACATGACACTTCGCAAATCATATTATATCTTACCATGAAACATAGAAATGTGATGCGATATCGCGTTTTAAGAAGCATTAGAAATCTATTGCTACGAAACGTAGACATCTGCAAATGCTATTTCTTTGCAAGGAAGTGTCGCATTTACATTCATTTGAAGTGTAGAGGAGGAATACATAACACTTCGCAAATCTTATTATATCTTACCATGAAACATAGAAATGAGATGCGATATGGCGTTTTAAGAAGCATTAGAACTCAATTGCTACTATAGGTAGACATCTGCAAACGCTATTTCCTAGCGAGGAAGTATCGCATTTACATTCATTTGAAGTGTAGAGGTGGAATACATGACACTTCGCAAATCATATTATATCTTACCATGAAACATAGAAATGAGATGCGATATCGCGTCTTAAGAAGCATTAGAAAGATATTGCTACGATACGTAGACACCTGCAAACGCTATTTCCTTGCAAGGAAGTGTCGCATTCACATTCATTTGAAGTGTAGACGAGGAATACATGACACTTCGCAAATCATATTATATCTTACCATGAAACATAGAAATGAGATGCGATATCGCGTCTTAAGAAGCATTAGAAAGATATTGCTACGATACGTAGATATCTGCAAACGCTATTTCTTTGGAAGGAAGTGTCGCATTTACATTCATTTGAAGTGTAGACGAGGAATACATAACACTTCGCAAATCATATTATATCTTACCATGAAACACAGAAATGAGATGCGATATCGCGTTTTAAGAAGCATTAGAAAGCTATTGCTACGATACGTAGACAACTGCAAACGCTATTTCCTTGCAAGGAAGTGTCGCATTTACATTCATTTGAATCGTAGACGAGGAATGCATAACACTTCGCAATGAATATTATATCTTATCATGAAACATAGATATGAGATGCAATATCTCGTTTTAAGAAGCATTTGAACTCAATTGCTACGATACCTAGACATCTGCAGCCGCTATTTCCTAGCGAGGAAGTATCGCATTCACATTCATTTGAAGTGTAGACGAGGAATACATAACACTTCGCAAATCATGTTATATCTTACCATGAAACATAGAAATGAGATGCGATATCCCGTTTTAAGAAGCATTAGAAAGCTATTGCTACGAAACGTAGACTTCTGCAAACGCTATTTCCTAGCGAGGAAGTATCGCTTTCACATTCATTTGAAGTGTAGACGAGGAATACATAACACTTCGCAAATCATGTTATATCTTACCATGAAACATAGAAATGAGATGCGATATCGCGTTTTAAGAATCATATGAACTCTATTGCTACGATACGTAGACATCTGCAATCGCTATTACCTTGCAAGGAAGTGTCGCATTTACTTTCATTTGAATCGTAGACGAGGAATGCATAACACTTCGAAATGAATATTACATCTACCATGAAACATAGAAATGAGATGCGATATCGCGCTTTAAGAAGCATTAGAAATCTATTGCTACGATACGTAGACATCTGCAAACGCTATTTCCTAGCGAGGAAGTGTCGCATTCACATTCATTTGAAGTGTAGACGAGGAATACATGACACTTCGCAAATCATATTATATCATACCATGAAACATAGAAATGAGATGCGATATCGTGTTTTAAGGATCATAAGAACTCTATTGCTACGGTACGTAGACATCTGCAAACGCTATTTCCTAGCGAGGAAGTGTCGCATTCACATTAATTTGAAGTGCAGACGAGGAATGCATAACACTTCGCAAATCATGTTATATCTTACCATGAAACATGGAAATGAGATGCGATATCGCGTTTGAAGAAGCATTAGAACACTATTGCTACGATAGGTAGACATTTGCAAACGCTATTTCCTTGCAAGGAAGTGTCGCATTTACATTCATTTGAAGTGTAGAGGCGGAATACATAACACTTCGCAAGTCATATTACATCTTACCATGAAACATAGAAATGAGATGCAATATCGCGTTTTACGAAGCATTAGAACTCTATTGCTACGACACCTAGAAATCTGCAGACGCTATTTCCTAGCAAGGAAGTGTCGCATTTACATTCATTTGAAGTGTAGACGAGGAATACGTGACACTTCGCAAATCATATTATATCTTACCATGAAACGTAGAAATGAGATACGATATCGCGTTTTAAGAAGCATTAGAAAGCTATTGCTACGATACGTAGACATCGCAAACGCTATTTCCTATCGAGGAAGTATCGCATTCACATTCATTTGAAGTGTAGACGAGGAATACATAACACTTCGCAAATCATGTTATATCTTACAATGAAACATAGAAATGAGATGCGATATCGCGTTTTAAGAAGCATTAGATATCTATTGCTACGATACGTAGACTTCTGCAAACGCTATTTCTTTGGAAGGAAGTGTCGCATTTACATTCATTTGAAGTGTAGACGAGGAATACATAACACTTCGCAAATCATATTACATCTTACCATGAAACATAGAAATGAGATGCGATTTCGCGTTTTAAGAAGCATTAGAACTCTATTGCTAGGATACGTAGACATCTGCAGACGCTATTTCCTAGCAAGGAAGTGTCGCATTTACATTCATTTGAAGTGTAGACGAGGAATACATGACACTTCGCAAATCATATTATATCTTACCATGGAACATAGAAATGAGATGCGATATCGCGTTTTAAGAATCATATGAACTCTATTGCTACGATACGTAGACATCTGCAATCGCTATTACCTTGCAAGGAAGTGTCGCATTTACTTTCATTTGAATCGTAGACGAGGAATGCATAACACTTCGAAATGAATATTACATCTACCATGAAACATAGAAATGAGATGCGATATCGCGCTTTAAGAAGCATTAGAAATCTATTGCTACGATACGTAGACATCTGCATACGCTATTTCCTAGCGAGGAAGTGTCGCATTCACATTAATTTGAAGTGCAGACGAGGAATACGTGACACTTCGCAAATCAAATTATATCTTACCACGAAACATAGAAATGGGATGCGATATCGCGTTTTAAGTAGCATTAGATACCTATTGCTACGATAGGTAGACATTTGCAAACGCTATTTCCTAGCGAGGAAGTATCGCATTTACATTCATTTGAAGTGTAGAGGAGGAATACATGACACTTCGCAAATCATATTATATCTTACCATGAAACATAGAAATGTGATGCGATATCGCGTTTTAAGAAGCATTAGAAATCTATTGCTACGAAACGTAGACATCTGCAAATGCTATTTCTTTGCAAGGAAGTGTCGCATTTACATTCATTTGAAGTGTAGACGAGGAATACATAACACTTCGCAAATCTTATTATATCTTACCATGAAACATAGAAATGAGATGCGATATGGCGTTTTAAGAAGCATTAGAACTCAATTGCTACTATAGGTAGACATCTGCAAACGCTATTTCCTAGCGAGGAAGTATCGCATTTACATTCATTTGAAGTGTAGAGGTGGAATACATGACACTTCGCAAATCATATTATATCTTACCATGAAACATAGAAATGAGATGCGATATCGCGTCTTAAGAAGCATTAGAAAGATATTGCTACGATACGTAGACACCTGCAAACGCTATTTCCTTGCAAGGAAGTGTCGCATTCACATTCATTTGAAGTGTAGACGAGGAATACATGACACTTCGCAAATCATATTATATCTTACCATGAAACATAGAAATGAGATGCGATATCGCGTCTTAAGAAGCATTAGAAAGATATTGCTACGATACGTAGACACCTGCAAACGCTATTTCCTTGCAAGGAAGTGCCGCATTTACATTCATTTGAAGTGTAGAGGAGGAGTACATAACACTTCTCAAATCATATTACATCTTACCATGAAACATAGAAATGAGATGCGATATCGCGTTTTAAGAAGCATTAGAACTCTATTGCTACGATACCTAGATATCTGCAGACGCTATTTCCTAGCAAGGAAGTGTCGCATTTACATTCATTTGAAGTGTAGACGAGGAATACATGACACTTCGCAAATCATATTATATCTTACCATGAAACATAGAAATGAGATGTGATATCCCGTTTTAAGAAGCATTAGAAAGCTATTGCTACGAAACGTAGATATCTGCAAACGCTATTTCTTTGGAAGGAAGTGTCGCATTTACATTCATTTGAAGTGTAGACGAGGAATACATAACACTTCGCAAATCATATTATATCTTACCATGAAACACAGAAATGAGATGCGATATCGCGTTTTAAGAAGCATTAGAAAGCTATTGCTACGATACGTAGACAACTGCAAACGCTATTTCCTTGCAAGGAAGTGTCGCATTTACATTCATTTGAATCGTAGACGAGGAATGCATAACACTTCGCAATGAATATTATATCTTATCATGAAACATAGATATGAGATGCAATATCTCGTTTTAAGAAGCATTTGAACTCAATTGCTACGATACCTAGACATCTGCAGCCGCTATTTCCTAGCGAGGAAGTATCGCATTCACATTCATTTGAAGTGTAGACGAGGAATACATAACACTTCGCAAATCATGTTATATCTTACCATGAAACATAGAAATGAGATGCGATATCCCGTTTTAAGAAGCATTAGAAAGCTATTGCTACGAAACGTAGACTTCTGCAAACGCTATTTCCTAGCGAGGAAGTATCGCTTTCACATTCATTTGAAGTGTGGACGAGGAATACATAACACTTCGCAAATCATGTTATATCTTACCATGAAACATAGAAATGAGATGCGATATCGCGTTTTAAGAATCATATGAACTCTATTGCTACGATACGTAGACATCTGCAATCGCTATTACCTTGCAAGGAAGTGTCGCATTTACTTTCATTTGAATCGTAGACGAGGAATGCATAACACTTCGAAATGAATATTACATCTACCATGAAACATAGAAATGAGATGCGATATCGCGCTTTAAGAAGCATTAGAAATCTATTGCTACGATACGTAGACATCTGCAAACGCTATTTCCTAGCGAGGAAGTGTCGCATTCACATTCATTTGAAGTGTAGACGAGGAATACATGACACTTCGCAAATCATATTATATCTTACCATGAAACATAGAAATGAGATGCGATATCGCGTTTTAAGGATCATAAGAACTCTATTGCTACGGTACGTAGACATCTGCAAACGCTATTTCCTTGCAAGGAAGTGTCGCATTTACATTCATTTGAATCGTAGACGAGGAATGCATAACACTTCGCAATGAATATTATATCTTATCATGAAACATAGATATGAGATGCAATATCTCGTTTTAAGAAGCATTTGAACTCAATTGCTACGATACCTAGACATCTGCAGCCGCTATTTCCTAGCTAGGAAGTATCGCATTCACATTCATTTGAAGTGTAGACGAGGAATACATAACACTTCGCAAATCATGTTATATCTTACCATGAAACATAGAAATGAGATGCGATATCGCGTTTTAAGAGGCATTAGAAAGCTATTGCTACGATACGTAGACATCTGCAAACGCTATTTCCTAGCGAGGAAGTGTCGCTTTCAACATTCATTTGAAGTGTAGACGAGGAATACATGACACTTCGCAAATCATATTATATCTTACCATGAAACATAGAAATGAGATGCGATATCGCGTTTTAAGTATCATAAGAACTCCATCTCTACGATACGTAGACAACTGCAAACGCTATTTCCTTGCGAACAAGTGTCGCATTTACATTCGTTTGAATCGTAGACGAGGAATGCATAACACTTCGCAACGAATATTATATCTTATCATGAAACATAGATATGAGATGCAATATCTCGTTTTAA